>NC_049201.1:49426555-49726555 GCF_013347855.1 Anguilla anguilla | reverse complement strand
TTTTTTAACCACTGAAACTAATTTAGCCCACTACAAGAGAATCTTTTCATTTGGTAT
Organism: Anguilla anguilla; assembly: GCF_013347855.1. Taxonomy (NCBI): domain Eukaryota; kingdom Metazoa; phylum Chordata; class Actinopteri; order Anguilliformes; family Anguillidae; genus Anguilla; species Anguilla anguilla. The sequence goes on along the minus strand of NC_049201.1, from coordinate 49,726,498 downwards.
GGCCTTGTTTCATTTTTTATGCATTCCACCTCATTACATCTCAAATAATTTAAACTGTAGGATGATCTAATTATTTTCCACGATGGCCGGCAAATAATCAGCTAAGAGTGAGGGAAGTATGATCCTGTTTATTACAGTCTCTTACATAACCTTTTGTTCCTTATCAGTCTCCCTTCTGTTTATCTCCAAAGAGGGGGTGTATGTCTAACACTGGATTCCGGACGAAAATTGTTTCCAAATAGTTGAAAAAGGAACTTCAATTTTTTTTAATTTTTTTTTTATAAATGCCTTAGTACAACACATTGACTCGTTTCTAAAATGACAGTTACCCAGCTAGTTACATAAGGTGCAAGCACATTGACTGTATCGTCAACATATTCAGAGTAGGCTAAATGCATGGCATGTAGTATGCAATGTTATTTTATATAGTTTTTGGACCGGAATTTGCTTATAACATTGACGCAAACCACTTAAAAAGTTTCCAGTTAAACCTAATTAATTATCAAATTAAAATGTATCATTCATATGTCCCAGTCACTCCACGTATCGGAATGATCTTTTTAGAGATTAAAACTTCCAATCCACGTTTTACATAATCACAGAAAAGCCAATAAACCTATTTCTCTGAAATACTGACAAATTATTCAACAGCAGTAAAGAAATATGTCGAGAAAATAACCGCAATAAAAGAAAATAAATAGCATAAAGAACAAAACACATCAGTTAAAAAACATACCTATAAGTTTATCGAAATAATTGTACTAGTTATAATGTTCAGTGTTGTAAATGCTTTGGGGAATTCATGGGAGGCCAAGAAACGCTCCTGCAAGCAAAGAACACTTGGCAAACTTTGTGGACGTGTCAATCGGCCCACAAGTAGGGTTAAATGCATACTTACCAAATGTACCCTCTCCATTGCTTTCCTCTGGTTTTGTCCCTGGTCTGTTGCCTTCTTGTGCTATAGTCTGGGTACTAGATGAAGAACAGCCCATTCTGATTTGGAAAAGTAGAACAAAGACTGGGTCGAAGATGTGAAAACCAGCGTGGTCAACAAATACTCTGTTGCTCTGAGAAAACCCACTAACAACCTCAGTTTTCTGAAAACGCTGTAACACTCTTCGGTTACTATGAGTAGCTGCACATTATAATCCCCCGTCAACTGTTTATTTATGCATGCCCTGCGCCCTCATCATCCGGACGACGATTTGTTGTGATCAGTTATCATACGACCAGGGCAAGTGAAGACCTCTCCCAATTTGCACTGCACATTATTCAGCGCCCTGGGAGCATGCGTGGTCAGAACCTCCAAGTCAACTTGATTACCTTTGCGGGATGATCCTCCTGGTGGTAAAACACGCTCAGTCCAATTTGGAGAGCATAATATAAACACCGATTTTTGAACAGAGCGACGCAAATATACCCGATGTATCTCAATTTATAAATTGGTATTGTGGGTTATCGATGTGAAAATAAAGACATTGAAAGGCACAAAAAGTAGTGACGTGTTTCTCCCTCTATGCAAATGAAAGCCTTCAAACACGACATATAACGCAAATGTCGACGCGTTTTGTGTTTGGAAGTCCTATCACTCCGTCGTCAAATAATTGTATGCGATAAATACAGACATTTCTTTGTTTTAAGTTATGATGCTGCCACTCGTGTAAGTGGTCCGCCATAATGGGTTTAGCCAGTATAGAAATGTACTTAATTAACGGGCTGTCGTTTATGCTAGGTTTTCCTCAAGCTCAAAGGGAGGCACTGTTCATTTTACTCCTGGGACGAGCGCTGTCTTTTAATTGAAAGCTGTTCGGTGTGAGGGCAACAGGAATTTTGCAGTGGGCAGACATTAAATAGACATGACAGTAACTAGAGTGTGGAAAGGCTAGTCGCTTGTTTTATCAGCACGCAAATACCTCTCATTGTTTGTCGCAAAGCCTGTCGTTTTTAATAAGAGGAGTGAACCAAAGAGAGACATAAACAAGTGACTTTGAAGCATAACAGTCAGATTGAGCTGTCTGATACAATTAGTGCATTTTGTATTAACTGGGAAATCAGCTGTGAGGTTACAGAGGGATGGGGAAAGAGATGGGAGGGAGGTTGAAAAAATAATGATGAGAATAAGAGAGATTATTAGTCAGTGCCTTCCCCATCCAAAACAAGCCATAGTAACTGCTCAAACCACAAAATAACAGCATTAGCATTTTCAGATCCAACACGAGACTAACTGAAACAAGAACAGTTGGTCTCATTTTGGCCATCAGAATTTGTCTGGTTTAGCCTACCACCACCATTACCTGACCTGTTAACAACTATTTCTTGAATGGTTTAGTTTAAATTGTAGCATACCATAGCATGTTATGGGCATCCTTAAATTGTTGTCACACTTGAAAAGCTCTTATAATTCTACTTAGATGATGATGCCCCACTCATTACTTCAACAAAAATGTAAATCCCACATACTGTACAAGTAATATGAACTCAAGCTGGTGCTATCTGAAAAACTGGGAGACCTGTATCCTACTATACATAGTTAACTTTTAAAAACATTTTTCATTCCAAAAATCATCTACAAAGGACTGACATAGCATGACAACATGCTACAGTTAAATGATCTGTTGTCTGTAATAATGGCAAAAAACTATTGTGAACAAAAAGGGTAACCTACAATTCAATTACACAAAATACCAACTTTAATCCATAAGCAAACAACAAAACAAAAAAAAATCAAACTCTCAAAGAGTATGATACAACAGCGCTCTCTGCTGGACTAAAATGGATGTTTTTATAAAAGACAAGAAAATATAAAACAATGTGAACTACCTACTGGAAAAAGACTATTGATATTGTCCATTAACTTCAGCACATTGAGTAAATGTCTTTGCAATCTGCAAACTCTTGCAGTATTGTTCTCTTAATTCAACTGCATTGTGCAATGGGTATAGCTTTCTCAGTGTGTCTAAATTCACCTTCAGTACACCATACCTTAAAGATAATTCATCTTTGTTTTACTTATCAACATTTGAGGAATCAACAATACACACCAAGCCATTGCATGAAAACATTTCAAGATTTTAAGTTTACTGAAATGTTAATTTATAAAATGTGATTTGGTAAATTTGGAAAATATACAATGAATCATGTGCCATACAAAATATAAAACAGAACAATGTTGAACACTGACTGAAACATACTGATAGCACATAAGAAAACAAGAAGGACACCACTCTGTGAGAAGGAACCAGCGAAGGAGAGGGTCAGACAATGAACCCCTAGACCTGCAGGGATAACCTGGGCTTCTCCAGGCCAATGGCTGGACCCACCAGACACTTCTGGAAAGGTCATGATGATGACTCCAAGGGGATCAGGGACTTATATACACACAGCAGCACTCCTTTATCCTGTGGACAGCCAGGACTTGATATACCTCATCAGTTTACTTGCAACATAACCGTTACGAATAAGTAAAACATGCAGTACCTTTCATCAAGCCCAAATGGCTTACATTACATTACATTACATTACATTTATTTGGCAGACGCTTTTATCCAAAGCAATGTACAAAAGTGCATTTCATGGTCATGGACAACTACAACATATAGGTTCAATAAGATACAATACTTATTTCGTACAGCTATTTCTAGCCAAGAATGCAGTTTAGTTCACACAGTGAACACTATTCTTAGAACATGGCTTACTTAGAACTCCATACAAAGATGCTGCATAATGTCCACTTATGGTTTTTAAACTTTACATTTCACATAATATTTTGTATGATGTTATTTTATAAGTAATATATATTATATATCTCTAGGTACACCAACTGTAGCTGGGGAAGCATCTGTCTAGAGCAATTGAAGCAGGTTTTATGTAGATGTTGAATAAATTTCAAGGTAAAAAAACAACAGCAAATTTGTGCTGAGCAGAATTACTCTGAGTGTGATTTCAAGACATCTTCCAAGACGGCTTGGCCATGCATGGTGCAAACACTTTGAGCGTGTATCTGCCTGTAGCGCATGTGCAGTGATCCTGGCTTCCCATTTTATATCAACCGTGAAGTAGCTGTAAGTAAAATGACAGGTGTCTACTTGTAAAACTTTAATTCATTTAATACCTGTGTGGCTGTACAGCGTAACATAGAAACCCACCTTGTGAGCACAAAGTTGTGGTTTTCGAATTTCAGGTAGGCCTACCTGCTGAATTAACTGTCAACATCTCCAAAGAATCATACGCAGTTGTTCTGTAAAAGTCTAAACTGTATACGTGAATTTCAACCAGGGACTCGCCCAATGCAGCAAAACTGCCAACACTCAAAGAACTCGCTCTTCCTGAAATTAATGTTTTTTAATATTCAAAAGTGAATGCAAGCAAAAAACTATTGTTGCTCATACAATCAATACAAAAAGTGATTTGCATCATAGTCGATGGCTGGATATTGTTAATGTGCCAGTTTGTGCATATATAATTATTTTATATTTCGTATAATACACCAGGAAACTATGGACCACCAAAAGCTAAGATCAAAGTATAGCCAGATTTGCTTGATGGGCTTTCACTCATGAAACCCAGGTTTGGACAATGCTTAAGAAATTTACAATGCATCAATAATGTGGCTCAATGCACCAAGTTCAGTCCTGAATCTTAAATCCCAGTAGACTTGTAAGATTAGAGTACCAAGACCTCAGTGACTGTCCAAACTATTGCAGAGTGCAGTGTCAGTTTGGTTCAGTTTCTGGAGGTGTTTAGCTACAATATTGATGTACCAATTCGCAACTATTGTAGCTTGAGTCCTCAGAGATTGGTTATTGTAGCTCAGTGACTCCAAAACATCACGTCCACAATGAATGTATTTTCTAGTGCAACACTTTATTTCATTACTGTGAATATCTTTGGATAGACTTACCACCCACCACAAGCTCTCTCATGGCCAACAGTTTGGGAGCCACTGCTGAAGCTTCCTGTGTAGATAGACTGGAAGCCTATGTGAATGTAAGACTCATTTATCCCTTTAGTTAAGTTATTACTATACTGAAAACAAAATACCTTGGGGGACATCAATGGCACCAGGAAAAGAAAGTACCTGAATACTTTAAAGTGTTGCTCTGTTAGCCTATGCAGAGTTGGAACTGAACAGTGTCGATGCCGACAGGTTATACTAACCTTATTTAAGATGCTTTTTACCATGAATAAGGATATCAGGCTATTCTTAGTAACAGCCAACTGTCTCTCTCTCTACACATGGTCTTCTTCTTTTTGATGAAATGGCGAGTTGCATGTTTTCCCATTTGGTGCAGTGGAATTTAGTTTTGTCTGCCAAAGTCAGAACACTAAATCCATAGAGCGTACATTGGGACATGACAGAGTGCAGTAGTACCGCTATGCTTCCTCTCGCGATATTAGTTCGCACAAAGGTAATGCATTCTGGGTAGTACTTCCTTTCTCTCGAGGCCATAGTTTGTGTTAGAAGCTGGTGAGTTATCCTCTGTGTTTTGCGATAAAATATGTCAGAGCTGGTGCCGTTTTTGAGTTGTATGTTTAGAAATGTCGGAGTCTTACCTTGTTTATTTCATTTAGGTTGGTCACAAAGGACCGAACCGCAAACATGGTGGCCGCAAAGAAAACGGTGAGTGCAGAAATGGTAGCTGTGCTGTGCGGACGGTGTGATGAATGGGAAGTAGCTAGCTAGTTGGTTAACATTAGCCAGCTGACGGTATTAACTTCACGTGGAGTTTTTATTGCTGGCATTCCCAGCAGTTTGAATTTTTCACCCAGGAAATTACTGTGTTGTGGATTTCAGTAAACTTGACGGACTTTGCCCAGTGGAATGATGCCTTACGTCTTCTAAGTTAACTGCTAAATACATGAGGTGACATGGGCTATCTAGCACAAGTGCGGGTTACAGCTGGATAGCTGTGATGTTCTCCAAGTCCTGTTACGTATCTAATTTGAAAGGATTCTGGTTAAATGTTTCACCTGCTACATTGTCACGCGTGTCCAGTGTACATGACCGGAACATTATCTGCATTAACGGAAATTACGCAGATAGTTTCCTCAAATGTTTGCTTGGCTAAATAGCTAAGTTGGCTGGCAAAGTTGTGCGAACGCGTTCGTTCCGGCACCTGGAAATCCGCAGTTTTATCATCTGTCAAAGGGCAACTTGTTCTCACCGATGATATGCTGCACTTATAACACAAACTATAGTGTATGTCATAGTTTTATTTACTGTTATATCAATAAATACCGGAAAGAAATTCAACTACGTGTCTCAAGAAAGATGTATGCCCGATACATTTCATGTCCTTTGATTTGCGCAGAAAAAGTCGCTGGAGTCGATCAACTCCCGGCTCCAGCTGGTGATGAAGAGCGGTAAATACGTGCTGGGCTACAAGCAGGCACTGAAGATGATCAGACAGGGCAAAGCCAAGCTGATTATCCTGGCCAATAACTGCCCTAATCTGAGGTAAAGATTTGCTTTTTGATTAGTGCCCATAACTTTCTTTGCTTTGTGAACATTCTTTTATCAAATAACAATGGTGGTGTTGTGACTAACTTCCCACTGGGAAAAACTTTAAAATTAAATGAATACATTAAGAATATAAATCATTTAATTTATTAATTTATAATTAATAATGGCGAATTTGATTGTTGCACGCCTGCTGTCCGTAAATAAAGCATTTCTTTCCTTTCAGGAAATCCGAAGTTGAGTACTACGCTATGCTGGCCAAGACCGGTGTTCACCATTACAGTGGGAATAACATTGAGCTTGGCACAGCCTGTGGTAGATACTACAGAGTGTGCACCCTGGCCATCATTGACCCTGGTGAGTTTCATTAGATTGCGGCTCCTCTCCAATGGGGTTTTATGCACGTGCATTTTCGCGAATAATTCTCGCCTGTTTGATCAGTCCGTGATCGAAGCAGGGCTAGAAGTTCGCTAGATAAAGACACCAGCGCGAGAACTCACAGATCGGACTTGTTTTGCCTCTTCTGTTCTCACACCTGCTTTGCTGGTTACATTGTCACTTGAGTGCTGTACGTTAGGTTGTTGAGTCAAGTTTGTCGGTGCAAAGAATGTCAAGGAATTTTTTTCCGCGACCGAGTGAAAAGGGAATTTAAAATTTTGCTGTTGCGATCGTTTGCCGTGCTGTGTTGACACGGTCTCTTATTCCGCAGGCGATTCCGACATCATCAGAAGCATGCCAGACCAGCAGCAGGGCGAAAAGTGAAGTCTTTCTTTTTCTCCTCCCTCAAGTTGTTATAAATAAATCATTTGAAAAAATGCCTGGGTATTTGTGTGGGACTTCAGTCTTTTTGTGCTAATATGTAGCAAACATGCTTCAAGTCTGAGGAATATAATTTAATTTGGTTTTATGTGGACTGATTTGTTGTAGCAGTGGCAAACGCTTCCCTGTAGGTTTAAGTAATCCCTCTCCAGAAGCAATGACAGGGAGGGCCTTTATGTACTAAGCAGCGGTTCTGCTCAAAAGGTTATATTTGTGTGTTCCCATGGAAATTCTGCTTGCATCTGGAGTCACCACTGTGCCTGTTTCACCCAGATAGGGTGCGCTGCAGCTGCAGTCTGCATTTCTCATACAATTAAATTTAAACTGATATGTTAAAGTGATGCTGACCTCCAGTAAACAAATATGAAGGACAATGTTAATGTTTAGTTTCCCTCTCTTCTGTGGTTTCTTTACAACACACATACACACAAGCTCAGTGTCAAATGCTACGGTCCATCTTGTTCCTGATAACTGGAATTATATGTAATCTATGCAGTATTTTATATTTGGTTTCCTCTGTTGCAAGTAAAGACTTCTGACAGATTATCTGAATTATCTCTTATCTCTTCCATTCACATTTAACATTTTAAATATCGTGAGAATTGAGGGAATGTAGTAGCAAATAAAAGGAAATTAAGTGGGAAGCATTCTCGATCCAAAATACATTTTTCCTGTTGTACTATACTTGGAGTAAAGACATAAGGATATCATCCTGAAACAAGTCTCCTGTTACCTTGATGCTTCTAGCATTCCACAAATTGAAAACTGGAGAACTACTCCCTGGAATAAAGATCAGATTCCTGGAAATGGGAGAAAACATGGAAATTCTGGCCTTTCATCCTTTGTGATATCTCACCGGACTTTCTTGGAGTTACTGTACAGACTAGACAGTGGTAACCAACCCTGTTCCTGGAGATCTACCATCCTGCCGCTATGATTAGATGTGGCTTAGAATATGAATCTATGACGCTTTGAGCAGCTGCATTTTGCATCACAGACTACAGACTATAAACCCCATTCGATCAGGTATTTGCCATGGGTTAATCAGTGTGGAATAGGATACGCTTTATACTGAACAACACTTATCACATATGGGAGCAAAAAATGTTTTGCATATTAAATCATGGGTTATCCTTAAAAGGGGAGAAGACCGCAGATGTAATTACTAAAATTGTTTATTTCACAATTTAAAAATGAAATGTGACACTCTTTTCTTGACAGTATAAAACACAGGTTCTCTAAATGAAGTATAACTATGCATGTTGAGCATGCATAGATGCACAGCACTTTACATACACTTTATACACAGCAACATAAGTAAAGAAAAAAAGGCCTCCCAAATACCAGCAGGTAGCAGAGACATGTCTGTAATGCATAAAACATAAAATATCTCAATGTATATAAATATCTCAATCAGTAAAAAAAATAGCTTAACTTCTGTTTCAGTGCTGGAAACTGAATTTGTTTTAAAGCAGTCCTCGTTCATAAGACAACGTCTTGAATGATTTTTCTTCTGAATTATATCACATATGGAGCGGATATCTCAGAGGAATCAGTTATGTCCCAAGCGGTTCTCCAGCATCTCCAGCCTCTTTGTCACAGCTTCCAGTGTTGAAGGATTAAGGGAATAACGCAAATTGAGATTTCACAAAACGAACGTTTCCACCATGACTGACATCTGATTATGAAACAGGTGGTCTTCAAATAGAGCTACGCTAATCAAAATATGAGAAAAATATTGAGAACAACTGATTGTGCTTCTCAGAGATAAAGACAAACAGCACTGCAATAAGGGGGTGTTTTAACTCCATCTTGTATATACAGTACCTGCTCTCTGAAGCCTTAAAGGATATGTCTCTGGCTCAGCATCCGCAGTTGTTCTGTGGCCTGGCTTTGGAAGCTTACCATATGTTCACATTTGCACAGGTCTTCATTGGAGGGCCTTTCTGTGAGGACACAAAAACATGCCTTTCTGAGATGCTGTCATCGTGGGAAAGGGAGGCGCTAATAAGATAAACCCACAGGTGGTTCTTTTTAAAGGAGGGTATTAATGCATGGCAAACTAATACAGCTTCCAGTAAGACTTTCAAAGGAAACAGCTGGGATCATTCTTCAAAGGAATCATCAGGAAAAATGAAATCTGGAATGAGCTTGACCTCTGGGTGAGTTTATCTATAATTCATGCAAGTCACCAGCAGGGGGCAGAGAAGTATTATTTTTAAATTATTAGCTTATTGAAAATGCAGGGAGCTCAATTCATAAAACGGGTGGAGGTTTTTCTATGCGATTTACTGTCAAAGCTATTGTTTTCACACATACACTGCCTCTGTAGGCATGTAACCTTGTTTTGAACATAATTAGCAAGCACTGGAAATACTGCTGTGGGTTAATTCTAGCCAGTTATGGAATGACATTCTAAATGACAAAGCACTTCACCATACAACTGTATAGACATGGTTTTATGTTCTGAAAAAGAAATGCTTAGCTGCTGGCACAGACCAGGGTATTTCCCTTAAGAATCGTGTGATCCAGTTAGAAAAAAGACATTCTAACTCCATCAGCAACAATGTGCCTATCCTCCGACCACTGGGGATACATCCTATAAAACAGTTACTGAGTTGTGGAGAATTGCACAGCCAAAATCGAATGTTTTGCTACATACAGAAACTGAAAAGAAATGAAAACAGCATAGCTCAAATACACAGAACATATCTGATAAGCATGTTATTCTAGGCAGATGGAAATTGATCTTAATATTCCAGCTAGTACCTAGACAGAATGAAATCCTTATTACAATTTTTAAAATCACGATTAATGTTTTTCTATTATTTAGTAATCTGTGTAATTATGGTTCTTAAACTGGTTTTTACTGTTGGCAGTTCCAAACACATAACCATTGGCAGATTTTCAGTTAAACAGAGTGATTAGTGTTTGATAATCAAAGGTTTAGAAAAGCATCTCTCTAGTCTCTTTTAATCAGCACTCAAGAGGATAATCAGCACGAAGAAACTGTTTCAGAGCATGTAATAGGAACTGCATCACTATTAATAAAGAAAACCACCAAAGTATCTTGTACCGGTTTACACAGCACACACAGTTTGTATGACGTGAAAATGCAGGGCATTTATAATGTAAAACGAGACCATGCACCGTGGTCTTCTGTTTTCAGAATGACCACACCATTCATCTCACGCGCTGGTGTTTTTCTAGCGTCTCCCAGAGCACCTTTGAGACCTCAGCTTTATTTTGGGGAGTACCTTTACAAATCCGTGACTTCAGTTTGTCTGTAATTTGACCCATGAGGCTAAAATCTTCTGCGTAAAACAAGTGCTTGTCGTCTGGTGCTGAAGCGATCTCCCGAAGTTCTTCCTCTATGGCTTTCCCAACGCCAACTGCGTAGACTGTGATGCCTGGGAGTTTAGCAAGACACAATCACAAAGGGCATGTTGCATCGCTACAAAAACTGACTACATTCTTTTTTCAACATGGTTATTATATAGTTCAGGTCTTTCTAAATACTTCACAGTAAACATCAGACTATGGCAATTAATCACGCATTCTTTGGCGTGCTGTTGAATAGTCTCATGTGACATGATCATGTTACAGGATCCGGTGCATCCACTCAATGTGTTTGCTATACAGAAGATTGGGGGTTTTGGGATTTGGTAAATGTTTCATTGTAATATTTAAATACTGCAGCTAATCATGCATGGCGTGAGAATTCTTCGCTAATGTGGTACGTTACCGGACTCCTGCGCTTTGGTGGCCCATTTGGAGACGTCGTCCTGGGACCGTCCGTCGGTGAACACGATGCAGATGCGGCGGGCGTCGGGCCGAGCCCCTTCCTTGGCGGAGAAGCTGAACTCGAACATGTGACGCAGGGCGGAGCCCGTCATGGACCCCCGGCCCATGTACTGCACGCGGGAGACCGCCTCTCTGACGTCCTCCCCGGAGGACAGCTGGCCCAGGGTGAACTCGGCGCGCACCTTGGTGGAGTACTGCAGCAGCCCCACCCTCGTCGCCGCGGGCGACACGTCCAGCGCGTCCACGATGCCGATCACAAACTGCTTCACCAGCTGGAAGTTGGCCGGGCCCAGGCTCTTAGAGCCGTCAATCACGAACACCAAGTCCAGCGCCCCGTCTCTGCACTCCAGCTCTGCAGAGTCACACAGTCAGCAGAGCAGAGCAGAGCAGGCTTTAGACACCTCTACAGAACATGTCAGCAATGTTTCACACTCCTCACCAACATTGCTTTATACCATTATATCATTATATTATATCATTATATATTTAAGACATTTTAGTTATGTATCACTTGTTTAAGCTACAACTGTTATTTTGCATTTATCAGCATGTTTTTTTTTAAAACCATTTGTGTTTTTCTTTTAATTTAAATAGTTTTTGAATGCCCAATCACATTCAGTTCTGGGGAGTGCAGACAAGCACGTGGTCTCATCTGAAGCACGGGCCAGCTCCTCTTTTCTGCTGCAGTCCACCCGCTGAACTGTGCAGTCATTATGTCAGAGGAGTACAAGAGATACACTGGAGGGAGCAGAGACCCTCTTGTGTGATGAGACTGGTCTCCATAAACCCTACTTACTTAAGCCTGATTTATACTTCTGTGTTGAATCTACGCAGAGCCTACACCGTAGCCTACGCAAGTGGCCTACGCCGTTGTGAGCATTTATACTTGTGCACTGGTCTGTCTGCATCGCTCTGCAATACACCGCCAAAACGCTAGTTGGAAATGCGTAGGAGGAAATGCGATGCTACCAAGCAGACCAATCACAGTTGTTGCGGTCTGTGTCGCCACGATGTATAGTTACATTTCTGGGGAGGTGCACTTCAGGCTACGGCATAGGCTACGGCATAGGGAATGTGGCTACGCCGTACCTACACCGTAGATTCAACGCAGAAGTATAAATCAGGCTTTAGGCAGAGCTGTCCCTTAACATGGACACACTCTTAGCAAACAGCATCACTTGCTGAAAACCAGTGTAATGACCTCATCTGCACCTCCCCTGAATATTAATACACAAAACTGAAATCTGCATTTCAACGAGTGAACATACATAAAAGCCATGCAAAACCCTAACTGCTGAGCTGAGGAAGTTACCATGATCATTATCCTTTTTTTCCTATTTAGTGTTTAGCTGAAGTTCAAATATAAGTTCAAATATCGGTTTTGTTTTAATTTGTTTTAAGCTGCATCAGTCCTACGATTTTCTGTATGTTCTGGGTACGATCCCTACATAAATGAGACATAAGTGGGAGGATTCTATCCTCAGCAAGACAAATCCCTCTTATGGTGGATTAATCTCTTATGTAAAGTGCAAGCACGCACTGTACATAAGACAATGTGTACAGTGCGTGCCTCATCTTACTAATAATGGTTAACAAACCCTTCAGACTTATAGGCCTCACAAGTTTCAGATACTACATTTGCAGACTTTGAAAGTGTAATGATTCACAGTGATGACCGTAATATCAATCCTGCGTTGGGTTTGGCTCCAGAAGGTAATGTAGCTTTCCAGGAAAGGGGGGTTTGAGCATCTGTGAGAGTGACTCCCTAAAAGGTCAGATTTCACTTCCGATTACTTTTCTAACTGGAGAAAATGTGCCAAAAAGGGGGATGAAGGTTATTATATTATAAAATCCAATTGTGAAGTGACGTCACTAGCTAAAATGTCTAGGTCATCTGTATTCAGCATCTGCACTGAGTACCTTGGACTTCAGATGATCCACAAATTTGATTTATCAGATGAACACCTCAAGTTGACCTTCAACCCTACATTTTTGGGCAAATGATTTATTCATTCGCTTAGATTTTCCTGACTTCCGAAGTGTATCTTTCAGGGATTTTTAATCCCAGAAGCACTCTAGTATATTTTTGTCTTCTTATTTATTTTTCATTTAAAGTTTTTTCTTTAAAGGGAGGCACCTACTCTTGCAGCTCTTGCGGTCCTCGGCCAGCGTGTATCCCTCCCGGCACTTGCAGATGTAAGAGTCCGGCGTGCTGACACACAGGTGCTCACAGCCGTGGCTGACCGTGCTGCAGACATCGACACCTGAGACCAGCAGGGTCACCACATCGCACTGTTACACAGGTTTAAACAGCACACATTTTCACAAGAGATTTACTATTAAATTACATTACAAGACTCTGGGTACATACATGTGTTTATTAATGGATATTAACATCTATTTAGGGATGGTACGGTTATCAAAACATCAAATAATCTGATTAGGTATTAAGGCCTGAAAAAGACCATATATTTGTTTGTTTTGTCTGTTTGCTATTAATTAACAAATGAATTAACTTTTTGCCAGCTCCACCAGAGTCTTTACCTGATGCATTATTTATTTGCCACCCACCTGGATTAAATATTAGCTGAACTCCAGAGGAGGCAACAAGCCAGTTAAAACATGAAATAATCAAAGAATTCACTTGGGAAACCTATTAGGTGAGAATGACACAAAAATATAGAGCCAATCCCTGATACCCTCCCTGATTACCTGGAACCCAAATATATGTATATTGAAGGCACTCAAACATCTGTAGATTACTCATCACATGGGATCGGTTACACAGCAGCAGTAACACAGATACATTATTGACATGTACAAGCAATATTTATTTCAATATAAACAATAAGGAGCATTTATACTTAGCAAAATTACCTCAGATGACCCAGACTCACTTCCACAATGGGAATCTGAGTAATATGGCATTATCACACTGACAGACACTGAGGGTCAGTTGTGGTCAGGACAGAAATGTCAAATGCTGAATGCCAAATCCACACCAGGACGTCAGACATTAAAATATGAGCGTAGACAGTAATGAGAACAGGCCTCAGGACGTCACATGCTCTCAGGGAGCACAATGGTGATTGGGTGGTGTATTCACATATCATTATCTGAGACACCATTCAAAAGTTGATATACAGACTAGGGCTCCCGACTGGCTCAGTCCATGAAGGGGGTCACCTGAAGCACGGACTGAGCTCCATAGTGTACTCATTGCAGGTTGAAATACAGTTAGTCATAAAAGAACATAGGTCCGCAGCAGGGGGCTCAAACAGGTTCATTGCGTCAGGGGTAGGAAGGGTTTAAGTTGCCCCTGGGTTACTGCTGCAATAGTAACTATCAACACACAAGGCACCAACAGGATACTGGCTGTTGCCAGAGAAACATAAGTGCTACCTCTGCAACATCATTTGCTTGTTACTCACTGGCCTTCTGTTTATCTTTGTAATTTCACTTATGACCTTTCTTAAGTAAACAATCTCTATAGAGGGCAATATTATGCCAGGAGCAGGAGTGTAGCAATATGGTGAGGGAACTGGGCCTGCTTAATTCCCAGGTTGCACAGGGGCATGTCCATTGTGCTCTTAAACAAAGTGTCTGACCTGAATAGCTTCAGCAAATACCCAGTGTATAAATGGATTGTATGTAGAAGAATGTAAGTTATGTAACTCGGGATAAGAGCATCTGATAAATGCCTAAAACTAATTAGTCTACATAATTCATTAATCTGGCAAAATATGGCAAACATTACATACAGTATGTATGTAATGTATGTATGTGTTGCTATGTAAGTACTATCTGAAAAAGTGATGATTGCTGTACCAGTGCCCTGAAATTGCATGTACTGTATGAACTTAATTTACTGCTTACAATATGGGCTCTTTAATGCCATGATTTCTCCCCCAGCACAAACCGTCTATTCCTCTTAATCCAAAGTCAACAAGCTATACTGTGACACACAGCGTGATAGCTCTGTTGCTACAGGGGGTTAATGGTGACCTCAGGCATGTTGACATTATGTAACAAAGAGATACTATACAAGGGTGAGAAACCCTTCAGTGTGGATTAATTTCTCAGGGTGTCGTCAGACTCCTAGAATACGTGACATGTGGTGAAAAACGCTGTCCTCTCTCTGGGTGTTTTTTTGCCGTAGCTGGCAAAGACACCCACGCCCTGCTGCAAATTACATCATCTGCATTGAAAGGTTTGCTACTTTAGAGTTCTGCTTGCAGCTGAAGCCCACTGAAATTAAATAACAGATTTTCAGAAAGACTTCATGCAAAGAAACAATGATAATAGGAATAAACCTATTATATATGACACCTATGTCATTTCAAGTTTTGAAACTATGAGATAAAATAAACCATTGTACCAGACAGTTGTACCAGTTATGGACCCTATGGATGCTACTGTACATTAAGCACCGGTGCGTGGCACAAGTTCTGTGCAATATCACAGAATCAGTGCATTAGTGCTATAATTCTATAAAAAGGTACTTTTGAATCTTGTTCCTCTAACGTTATTGCTTGCCTGTTTACACGGACTAAGGAAGCATGAAGAAAGTGGTCAGCATAATATTGTTGTAGCTTCTGTTTTTTTACATTCAAGGCCAAAAGCATCCAATTACCCTTAATGCCAGCTCAGCATGTGGGCAAAATGAGTTAGATTTTCCCCTGAAACTATCATGGTCTGAACTGTAGTGACGGGCGCAGTAAAGACAGCTCAAGCATTTTCCCTGGACAGAGTGCAATGTGCAAAAATATAAGAAAAAGGAGTTAGTCCTGAGCACTTCCCCCGGTCTCATTTCCTGTATTATACTGAATAGAGAGAGGAGACCACAGACAGGCTGCTGAGATTCCTTCTGAGGCTGGGGTCTGCAGCCCTAGCCCAGGGAAACTGCAGAGTCGGCTGGATTTTAGTGTTACTCAGCGCTTAGGTGATCATATCGATAATGGGAACACTATTAGGACCTGTCAATTATGGGATGACAGAGTGAGTCAGCATGATTCAATTGAACACTTTGTTTTCTCTCAATCCTCACACTCTATCAGCTTCGCCTTCAGTTTGGCTCCCCAATGCAATAAAAGTACGACTGAATACCAACTTATTTGAGATAATAACCTGACACAAAGATTGCCCTAGTTCTTTCAGAAAAAAATTCAGCAAGAAGAATATTTTCCATGTAAATATTTTGAATAAAATATATAATATGCTATAATATACTAAGTCTTTACTTCACTCTAGTGTGTTTCTTTTGCACCTCTGCACCTTGAACTAATGCACTTGTTGTACGTCGCTCTGGATAAGAGCGTCTGCTAAATGCCTGTAATGTAATGTAAAGTAATGTAAGTCAAGCTTTTACTTAGTAGCCCCCAACTGCTATGACTCATACATTACAACAGTATGTGAAAGGGAAATTAAGACCATTGGGGCAGGTCAAAGCTGTTAAATAATCTTGATCTCAGTTCCACTAAACTGTGTCCAAACTGAGATGCAGGCACAGACCAGACAGGGATCAACGAGAGTGATACAGGGTCTATGGCAGCTCTGGCACTCTGTAATCACAGGGCCATGCTGTAATTAAGCAGACCTACACCACCCTATTAACTCTGCACTACTGCTGTACTATGAATAGATCTAAATTTATCAACTCCCAATGCAGAGCAATTTCCGATCACTGCAGAAACCAAATGAACTCAATACACTGGTTAAACAGTAGAAAATCATATCAAAAATAGATTAGAAAAAGCACTGGGATGCCGAAGAGCACTCAAAGTTCGGTTTACACATCTAGAAAGATTTATGTATTTTGCCACTGTTGCTGAAGTTCAGCCATAAAACATCTCTGTAACTGTAACAGTGTTCTGGTCACTCTAAAGTATCTGTGTAATGTAGCTGAAACCAGAATGTTTATTTGTTAGAGTGGCATATGGCACACATTTTTTTGTTTATTTTTAGCATTGAGAAAAAAAGATGGGTTAGAACATGGCAAAGGAAACTTACTTTTGCAGGTCTTGCCATCGGGATTAAGTGTGTAGCCCTTGCGACATCTGCACACAAAGGAGTCTTCTGTGTTGACACACTCGTGTTCACAGCCGTGGGTACCCAGAGCGCACTGGTCAATTTCTGAGGTGAGCAAAGATAGTGACGAGGGAGAAAGACCAGAAAGAAAGAAGTGCAAAACCAAAGAATGCTTGTGTGATAAACAGGGCGGATTAGACTATGAACTAAGTATTGAGTTGCTCTGGAGGGCATGATTGTCAAATCATGTGTAAATGCATCAGGTAATGTCTGAGGCACAAAGATGTCCTGTTATTTTTGCCAGTTAAAGCATCGGGAGCACATGCAAACATGGAAAAAGGAAACTTACTCTTGCAGGTTTTGCCATCAGGGTTGAGTGTATAACCCCTGTGACATCGACACACAAAGGAGTCTCCTGTGTTAACACACTTGTGTTCACAGCCGTGGGTACCCAGAGCGCACTGGTCAATTTCTGCAGGGAGAACGACAGGGCAAAGCTCCATCAGTGTAATGACAAAAAAAGAGTACAAAAATATAAAACATAATAAAAGTTTCTGTCTTTGACCCGAAGCATTAACTTAAATGAAAGCCTGTGATGAAACTGTAAATGAGAATGGTGGTCTCTGAACTGGGGGTGTGGACTAGAGAGGGGCTGAGATAGGTGGTGATATACACATTAAAATTAATTATTCCCCTTACCAGATAATCATAACGAATCTCTGTGCTAATTAGTGCACATGCCATTATTTTGTCATTTTAATTCAAAATAGCTTCATTTCTGTATTTGAGAATATGTCAGGTGATATCGTGAAATAAGGGGGGTTTTCCAGAAAAAGCATTCCTAAGATTTGGTCTTAGGCTCAGAAAGTTTGACCTGCATGCTAGAGGATAATATATCTCTTCAGTGGCTCCCAGGTGTAATGTGCATTGAAGGGTGAATGAAAACAGCATTTAGAATCTAGTAGATTGGATATCTAGGGAGATAGTTATGATAACACTGGAAGGTGAGACTTGCTTTTGATGATTCTAACATTGTGCAGTGTGAATGCATCAGGCAATGTCTGTGGTAGAGATTACCTGTCATTTTTGCCAGTTAAAGGACTGGTAGGCACATGGCAACATGGAAAAAGGAAACTTACTCTTGCAGGTTTTGCCATCAGGGTTGAGCCTGTAGCCCTTATGACATCTACACACAAATGAGTCTCCTGTGTTGACACACTCGTGTTCACAACCATGGGTACCCAGAGCGCACTGGTCAATTCCTGAGATCCGTCAGCCAGTACAGACAGAGAGGAGGGAGCAGAGAGGGACAGGGACGATATTAAAAATTGTACAGTATCTGTCAAAGTTATTGTTCTAATACACAAAACAAAAAATTATATTTGGACATTTGGAAAGCTATCCTTAAATTTTAATTCAGGATTTGTAGCCGAACTTACATTAGAAATTCTCTAGCAAATGTAATCGTGTGAAAGGAATCCCATGTTTATTCAGATTTACTAAGCATGTGTGTGGTACTGCCCTCACAGAGTCCTACTTTAGTGTCCAAGGTGCCTTTAGCACAGCCCTTATGCAGGGTTACATCACTCTGCAGTGATGGAATGTGCGCTGACAATAACAGGGTGATCACATCAGAACTCACAGTAAAAAAGGGTCCCCATTAAACACACGCTAATAGAGGCCATGAAACCTCTCAAGGTTTACGATGGGGAGGACGGATGTTCTTTTGCAGCGCTCTGTGGATCTGCACACAGACCAAATATCAGTAAACCAGACAAATACATGTAACTGTATCCCGTAATGATAACCTGTATTTAGCTACACCTACCATTGATCTCAAACTTGTCATTGAAATGTTAATTCAATACATTGCTAGATAGTGTTATACACTGGGATACATGCCTCATGCCCATACATTATGCACTGCATTTCAGTCATACTGTAAGATCTAGTTCACTTTCTATAAGTATCAAGTCACACATAACTTTGTGTAAAGATGTGTATGACATGCACCATTTGAGAAAAGGGAAGCTGAAATAAATAATGAATATAATAAATATATGAATACATACACCCACACATTAAATTACACAAAAACTTCACAACACTCACCATAGTACATGTACACCAACCTGGCACTATCCTTGTAAATGCATTGAGACTATTTATCCAGTACTGAGAGGGGTTTCTGAGAATATTATTGTCATGCCTATATGGGCCTGCAGTTGAAAACCACACTATTATAAATATTGAAAATAAATCCACTTCTACACAAGAATTTAAATACTTGTATGTACAGCAATATTGAGTTACAAATAGATAAACTAACACATAGAGGAATGGCTTACAAGTGCTCCATCTCAACAATAGTTTATCAGCCAATTGGCTACTAACATGAAACATGAAATTTAATTAAATTCAATGCGTGCATTAAAATGATGCACTATATCTACTACTGACACTATGATAATCACTTATGAAAATGAGGTGAATTTAACAGGTTCAGTTTTATGTATTACTGTGGGAAGTAGCACTGAGGAATGGCATCTCCTACAATAATGTCCGACCTTTAGTTCCCCCTAAAAATGACATTCAGGTTTGTCATGCCTTTTTACATTTATTTCACAGCCTCTTCTCTTCTTGAAACCCTGACTCTCTTGGCTTCACTCCATAATTCATGCATCCACACTGGTCAAGGATAATGGGGAGAAATGGTTATTGCGGTACATTAACTGACACAAATCTTCTCAATGCCAAACAGGTGCCATGTTCCAATGAGAAGTATAGCTTCAGTATCAGGGGGTCATGCCTGCACTTGGTTATGGCTCATTAGCAGTGAAAAGCCTTGCAGTGTGAAGTGAAGATCTATTGCTGCCTCAAAGGGGTGATTGAGAAAAATGAACGTGCTCTACGGTATATTACTGCTGTAAAGCCGGCACGTTTTGCTTGTGCTCGGCAGTGCCACCTAGAGGGACTAAGGGGAAGCAGAAGAAGGGGTGTCTATCAGGTGTGGGTTTCAGGATGACACCCCTTTCCACTGGAGGCCAACTGCCAAGGAAGCAGCACTCCCAGGCTGGATACTTTCCACTGGGTTTCCTTTCAGTGCACAGGGTGTAGATATGCAATGAGCAAGACCACGTAGTGTCCCTTTAAAATGGACACAACCAGCTTTTGTAGGTGAACCTGAGGTTTTTTACACAGGAAGTATACAGGCGATTGCAGAGAAACATGTAGGGAGAGCAGTGGGGCACCCCATAGCCCAGACTGATACAAAATTAGCCCTAGCCATCACCCAGAGAGAAAAGCACACTCGGTGCAACAGATCACAGAGTAGAAAAGAGGAGTTGGCTAGCTGCAGCTGTTTTGGAGGAATAGCATGCTAGTGTTTTGCACAGCCCTCCTGAGTACAAATGTACTTCTAAAAAGAGTACTCTCAGGCACCATTTAGAGACAGCCAGTCAAGCACAGAATGGAGAATGAATCCAAAATTAAAGTTGGATGGAAGCATTAAAGTTTTCACGAGTTTACAAAAACGTTATCCTTGAGGACCTAAAACTTTACAACATTTGGTAAATCTGTTTTGTCAGGCCATCTCATTTTCTTTTATTAAAAGAAGTTGTTCCAGAAATTGTAAAAGCCTAGTGCGTAGGGACTGCCAGAAACTGAGAGCCCACAGGGTGTGAGGCTGCTGTGGGGTCAGCAGAACTCTCTGCACTGGAAGGAGTCTGTGTCAGGACTAGCCTGGCAAACTCATGTCTGCAGGCGCTGAGGACAAAGCCCTTCTTGCACCTGCACATATAGAACTGTGCCATGCTCACATAGCCGTGCTGGCAGCCATGGTTACCCAGGCCACAGTAATCTATCCCTGAAAGCCGACAGAATAAAAAGAGCATGTGCATGTCAGTAAGGACCTGACCTCATTCTCCAGCTGCACATGGTCATGAGGGATGTAGTGCCCAGGAAGGGCCTGGGTACAAGTTCTAAGAGGAACTCACAAGAGATGATACGCTCTGTGGTTAAATCTTTGGACACTTCAGTACAATAGGATAGGTCACCTTGCAGAAGAAGCCTATGGAGAGTTATCATTCAGTTGATTGGCGGAGTGCTAAACCAGAGCAGCTCTTCACATAAAGTGAGGCTCGGTGTTCTCACACCCCGCACCTCGCCCCCTTTGTGTTTACGCAGCCGGGGTGGTAATGGGAAAAGCACACGGCCGTCTGGTAACCTGCTTACCGTGCTCCCCACTTCCGCCAGAAAATCTGGGCCAAACCTGAACGTGGACGGAGAAGTCATAAAAGGACCCTAACGGGATGACCGAAATTCTGTATGGAGAGAGAGTAGGCGCTTGGTGCAGACTGCAATCAGGGGAAATCCATCCCCACTACAGAGGGCGGCTGTGCATTAATCCCTCATTTACCTCCACAGCACCGGGTGAACTGCAGATAGCTCACAGAATCCAGGATTCATGTTCCAGTCCCATCTGTCTCCCAGTATTATGCAATAGGCTCTTTACAATAATTAAGATGCTTATCTGATATTTTTGGCATATGTAGGTCCAAGGAAGACATCCCTCAAGTTCTTGTTTTTGTGAATTGAGCACACCATTGCACGGATACTGTGTCATGCTTGGAGAACATGGAAATTGCATTAAGTGTCACCGTCATGAGCCCGCAGTAATTACATGTTGATACTCCTTTACTTGAATGTGCATTTAGCAGCTGAATTAAGATGCCAACCCAAATGGACTCCAATGACTTGAACTGGGGGCACTGACAGTGAGACAGTGTGTAAGAAAGCCAATAACACTGTTCCAGTGCATGGATGGGCCCCACAGTCTGGTATGGATTCCGGGCCGTGTCAGTCCTATGGCCGGCAGGGCTAGCAACTCCCACTGGTTCAACTGGGCATTCACAAGTCTGCATGTTGAGCTGCCCATGAAGTGTCTTCCTCCTGACTTGCACTGTCATTTTAACATGATTTGAAGAAGGCAGATTCTTTTCTGTGTTCTCTTGAATTGATACCAGGGTCTGCTGCAGTGAGTGATGATATACAATTGGGCATTACAAAGTGGAGAGAAAAACACATAATGGGGCAGTGAAAAAGCAGGAGAAGGTCCGTTGTGGCACACATGTCCTCTGCTGTTGGGTCCAAAACATCCTCCACTGTTGAGTCCAAAAAGTCACCATTGCTGCTGGTTCTACTGTGCAACTTCCATTAGTCCCCCTTCCTGATTTACCTCCCTGACTGCACGTTTTACACAGGGTGCAGACCCCAAGTAAAACAGGCATCAAAAAGGCAGAACATATTTTTAAACTGCTGGGAGGAATACAATGTGGAATATCAGGTGAACTTACAATATCACAATTACAGCTGCTCACTTTACACCACCTTAAGAGTACTGTCACAAGAGCCCACTATTTTTTGGGAGGGGGGATGGTAAAGTCAGCTAGTTTCTGATCTATCCCATCACTGCTTTGGCCTCAGTGTAATTAAATTAAGACCACACAGAAAACCACTTACATGTCCAAAACAAACAGGGTGGTAGAGAGCAGCAGACTCACCGCGGCAGGTCTTCCCGTCTGGGTTGAGGACGTAGCCCTTCCTGCACCTGCACACGTAGGACGTGGGCGTGCTGACACAGATGTGCTCACAGCGGTGGTTGACCACGGAGCACAGGTTGGCACCTTAAGCACACAGGGTTTAAAGGGGTTACAGTCAGCAGTTAACAGGGCCCTAAAAGTGGAGTTGTTACCAGTGTCTCTTTAACCTCTATGGTAATGGGACACTATGGGTGGCAGTCCAGCAACAAGGGCCAGACAATTCATTCTACTGGGTGACTATAAAGTCAGAATGGAAGCTATAAACTACGAGACTTCACAAGACTATTTGTGTCATTGTCATTCAATTCAATCCTTCATGTCTTTCACAACTCTCGACTGAGAGACTTATTTTCTGGCACTTGACCCAGAGTTGGATATTTCCAACAGTGATTCATCAAGGATAAATATGCCGATTCTCCACAATTTAATGCTGTCTGTGCACACAAAATTCTCAGGGCCACAGTGGTTTCCTGAAATAAATAAGAAATATCCACAAATGGCTGTGTGGGCCCTTTTGCCACCAAGATGATAGATTTCAAGGATGTGATTCTACTCTAACTGGCAGACCTCAGACCCAACAACAGTAGATGTTCTCATTTGGTAAGGCGTGTATTTTCTTTTGCTGTCTGTCATCTACACAGGTTAGCTAAGCATTATTCTCACATGACCTCATACATCAATTCAGACCTGTGGACACATGCAGTGTGCTTGTTCAGCACAACATGAGCACAGATTTGTTTGGGGGCCTGAAGAGAAGCTTTCTGACCCCAGAGGTGAATCTTATGAACAGGCAAGGCAGGTGATAGCCTGGGGTCTTGAGCATCGAGGGCCTCCTGAGGGCTGATTTTAGGAGTTTCAGGTAACATGACAACAGTGGAAATCGGTCAGAAGGGGACCAGTGGGATTTTAATCACCCCAGGTCTGTTTTATCTGTTCCAGTGCCCAGTCTGTGCACCAGCTTTATAACTGAACAAACACAAAAAGCAATGTCAGTAGTGACTGTATAATGTGCATAGAGAGCAGATACTGTAGTCTGTGGTAATCTGCCAAGGAAATAGCCTACATGCAATGTCTAATAGACATCAAGAAGACAAGAACCTTTCAAACATGCTACACCAGAAACAAGAGATGTAGTCGACGTGCCTGGAGTTTAGCGTGGTAAGAGGAAAAGAATCTTGCATGCTGGGAACAAGGCCCTCACCTCCGCACAGCTTGGACTGGAAGACAGAGGTGAGAGTCTGGATCTGACTGAAATTGGCCACAAGGTAGACGTGCTCGGAGTGTGGCTCGCTGCCAATGGCCCGCAGTGTGCTCATGTCCACCCGCCCCACGCCGATGGCAAAGATCTGGATCCCGGCCTGCCGGGCCCGAGCCGCCGCCTCCTCCACCGTGTCCTGGGGTCGGCCGTCGGTGACCACCATGGCGATGCGGGGGATGTGCTGGTGCAGGGGCCGGGCGCCCTCGGCCTCGGAGAAGGCCACGTTCATGGTGTACTGGAGCGCCAGCCCCGTCATGGTGCCGCTGGCCAGGTGGACCATGTCCCGCACGGCCCGCTCCATGTCCGCCTTCCTGTGGAAGGTCTTGAGGGAGAACTCGTTCTGCACCACGCTGCCGTACTGGAGCAGGCCCACGCGCATAGCATCCGGCCCCACGTCCAGGAACCTCAAGATGTTGGTGATGAAGGTCTTGACCTTCTCGTAGTCGTGGGGACGCACGCTACGGGAGCTGTCGATGACCAGCACAAAGTCCAGTGGCTTCCCCTTGCATGGACTCTCTGAAAAGACCAACAGATACGGGGCTAATCATTTAGTTGTTTTTGTGAAGCATTCTTTTATTTATTTCAGTAACACCAAGAACATAAACACAACCAGAGTAACTAGACCAACCAAAGAGTACTACAATAAAAATAAAAACAGGAGATACTCAAAAATAAAAACGACACTAAACTAAATACAACAAATAAGCTCAGAAAAAAAGCACACTTCCTCCAATTATTAATTAGCTTGGTACAAGCCAATGGCTGACCTCTCTATAATAGTCAATAATAAAAAAAGATAACTAGGTTGAACTGTAAGTTACATGCTGCACCCGGACCTTCGCCTTGTAAGAAATCCAGCAAGAAATAACGTCTGCTTCCAGCGGCCAGGTGCTGGCGGGTCATAAAAGTAGGTCAGTAGCAGACAACAGGATAAAGCTTCTAAGCGAGAACCCTCAAATATATGTCTAGTGGAACTGGGTGAAAATGCTCATAAATATAGCCAGGAGAACTAGTGTCTAATGTGGTATTGTAGTATTCATTGTTACCCAGAAGTGGGTCTTGAGTATAAATAACTCTCTGCAAATTCTTGAGCCATATACAAATCCCCTGTTCGACAAATGCATACAGGAGGGTTTGTCCAGTTGGTTTGCATATCTCATAAAGTACATAACACACATACAAACAATGTCCCATTGTCCTGTAAATTGTTTGCATGAATTATATGTAACTCTTATCACATTTAAAATATAACAGCTGTTAAAAGAGACCACATGGTACCAAGAGGCAAAACATACATGAAGACAACTTAGTCATTCAGCAACAGAATCAGCAACCCCCCAAAATGTACCACCTCTCTATTGCCCCCTCGGTTTACCACAAACCTCTCTTCTTACCCAGCAGGTTGGTTTGCAGGGCGGTGTCATTCCGCCCCCTGGGTCCTGTCGGTCGTGAGCGGGGTCGGCTTCGTACATCACAGAGCACGGAGCAGCAGCAGAACAGGGAGAACAGGCTGATGGCAAAGGCCCTCATTACCAACGGCAGGCAAAGCTCGGTCAGATGAACTTTCACACGGACAGGCGAGCTCGGCTAGTTGCACTTTCACACAGACAAAACAGGGAGACAGAGTCAGTGAAGAAGGGGTCCAAATACTCATCCACCCCAACAAACCCCACACAGAAAACAACCTGGAATCCAGCAGGACAGGTACGTAGTCCTTAAAGACCCAAACAACATGAGGGTCTGACCCTCAACTGCTGACTGCTCTTTCAAAAATAGGACCACCTCGGCGTGGCCTGTTATAGAATACATCTGATCTGACCTCTCTTTGACCCAGGATGCTTGTCATGCCCATAGAACTGCAGTTAGACCCACTTTGTACATGACCACAATGTCATTCACAATTTTAGATATCTATCAGCACCACTAAGATGAAACTGAGTGCGTGGTGTTGACTGTCAATGATAGAAATTTGTAAAGATTAGAAATGAATATTGATCAAGGATACCTGGAACAACCTGGTTGATTGACGGCTTGTAGTCAGCACGCGGTTCTGTCCGACGTGATAATTGGTATGAATGTGGTAACTGACCCCACAGCACCCCCTCAGGGGTGACGGTGTGTGAGTGCTTGTCTCCCCTGATCTGGGAATGTGATCCTGCAACTACAGAGTTACCAGAATCACTCTCCCGGTGTCACAACATGGTGTCATTTCTGGGGAAGAGAGTGCAGTGAACAGAAAGCAGCTTGTCCCTCCTCTCATATTCTCTCCTCACCATTAAAAGGACATGGTTGCATTCTCAACGAGGCCAGCAGTAAGTCCAGCTGCTGTGTATATTCAGCATAACATATAGGTGTTTACATTTATGCTAAATGCTAGCATGTTTTACTCAGTCTTTTGATTAAAAAAAAACAAAAAAAAAAACAGTATAAATCCATATACTGTACATGCATTATTTCATATATCCTCCTGTCATCGATGGAACTTGTAAAGGCTTGTTTTGAGAAAATTAACATTATATAAAAAATGTTATATAAAAGTTACACCCCACAATTAACTGCCCAGAATATCGATCTCAATCCACAGGAGGAAATTGGACTTTGGAATTTAAAGTCTTTCAAATGTGTGCTGTAATTCCGTTCAGTCATTTAGGCAGTAACTTGCAGAAGAAATCTTGAAAGAACAGGACAGCTGGAAATCTTAGCAACGGACAGCAACCCCAAACGCAGAATGGAGATGTGATTTAAAACCGTACACCCGCGGAAAAAGAGACAACGGACTTTCCCCGACTCATCTTGGAAAAATGATACATTTCAACTCTCAACTGGCCCGCATGGTCCAGCACAACAGATGCGGCTCTGTGCGAGTCATCACTACAACTAGTGTCGTGCGGGTTGGGACAAAACTGACTGTCTGACTCTTTCATAACAGAATAACACCTATGCGCTAAATAGTCACTCAAACTGTGGGTGGCACGTTGACAGTGGGAACGTTTATGGCCACCAGTGACCTGGAACTGCGGAGGTCAAACGCAACTACCCACCCAGGTTTACGGACACATCTGCAACGCACACAATTAAAATGCACATGAATTCACCCGCGAAGAAGTTTTCTCGACTTCGAATTGTTAACAAGCCAACAAAAATGATCTGAAATGTTAGAACTACAGAAACTCCACGTCAGCTACATTGTAAACCTTCTCCGTATGTACCTCAAGTTATTTTAAGGTATGCATTTTAGGGCAAACAAACATCACATTGTGTAACAAAGGGCTGCATCTTGATTCTGAACAAACCATATCTGAGGTCGTAAATGGCCATTATACCCGTATTACGCTATGAGACACGTGTTGGAAACAGCGATGAATGGTTTCTGAATATGATGCTCAAGTAGGATAACTTAAGCTACTGCCAAGAGAGCTGGCCGCTTCATAAACACGGGCAGTGACAGGTGTGTAAATGACCGCATGTTGAAATGTTTTAAGAGAGTGCCTATGCAAGTATACACCAAAGCAAACACAGTCATAACATTTTTTGTATCATTGATACTGCATTTTAAACACAATACTAGCATAAATACAAAATTGATTACATTTAGAATTTAGAATTTACCGGAGAAAAACATGTATCTTTTCAACGGCAGTCTGTCGATAGATTGATATCCAAAATACGTCTTAATAGAATGATCTCTTCAAACACAAGCTCTCCAGCTACACAACGCTTGGAATTTAGTGCTCCAATTTCTCTTCAGAACTGTGCAGCATACTCACTGCCCTGAATTCAGTAACTGTTTTCGCACTTAGTCTCACTGTTACCAAAACACAGTAAGTTTGTAGCCAGAGTCACTTAATTTTGTTATTCATGTCGTCATCTCATGCTCTAACATTTAATTGTTAATTTACGTAGCTGTGCATTAAAAAAAAATTTTTTTTAATTGACAACATAAAAAAAAAATCATTGTACAGCTATGATGTTCAGTTGTGGATGATACTTCATAAATTAGTAGCTAATGAGCTAACTAAGCAAATCATATCAAAAATAGCAACCACACACTTGAACTTGGCACCTAGAAATATATAAAGTTTTCCAGTACTCACCAAATGCCAAATGAAATAAAAAAAGATAATTTATTAATTGTTTGATGCACAGCACAAGACTTTTTCCAGAGTCTCAGAATCCAGCGGTGCAGCCTGAAAGGGATATATTGCTTAGTGGGAAGTGAGTGGTCTTGATGTTCTCTCCAGGCTGCACTAAGGTAATAGTCCAGCTGCAGTTTATGGAAGGGGTTTTTGTGCCAGGGCCACTGTTGAGCGCACAACTTAAATCATCCTGCAAATACCTGTCTTGAAATGAGGACATTATGGGCCACAACAGCTCCCGGCAAGTTAAAAGTTTCCAGCAAGACTACCGGATGTTATTTATGTAAGAGGGAATGAGATAATGAAACTCCATGGCCAAAACTTCCCTTAGTTTTTCTGCTGTCCTCTTTTCAATATTGATTATTTATTCAACTAAGATGATACAGGCCAACACAGAAGTCAGAATTTCTGAATTCCCAATTATTTTGAGAAGTAACAGTGCACATTAAGTTATAACTCAGGAAAAAAAATTTAGAAGAAAAACTTAAATTAAGAATGCTTCCACTCAACTGGTTTGTGAAATGTAGAAAAATTCCACTAACTCAATGTAAATATACCAGTCTATGAATGTTCTGTTCACTTACAGGAAATGAAGCATTTGAGAGCAAAAGCTTGTGTGCCTGAAAGGGAAGAGTGCATTTATTGTAGAATTAAAAGCAAGAAAAATAGTCCAAAGCTATGACATGAGCCTTGATCATCATCAGAGACACAGCACTAGCAAGAGCCAAAACACAAACTTACTGTGCAATTGTGAATGCAATAGCCTGCTTCTGTCAACACTGACAGGCTAAGCCAGAGTAATGACTCTCATTGAGAGCTACCTGCAATAGTAACAATGGTATGAAAGAAAGAGGTTCCACAGTGCAATTATGTGTCTTTTCAGCATTCTCCTTTTCCCATTATTGAGAATGAATGACTCAATTTCTGTGGTTAATATCCGATGATTAAGTAAGCTGTCTGACAGCATTTTTACAAACCTACCATACAATATTTCATCATATCACATATGATTTAAACAGAAACTGGGGCACAATGATGGGACATTGCTTGCTTAAATTATCGCCATTTTGTTAACTGTCTCTAATATAATATTGGAGGAGAAAAAACACTACAAACGTATCATAACTTATGATGTCTTTATTATTTCAAAATAAAACACAAACCAGTGCAACTCTGACCATGAAATCAAATGAAATAGTTAAAATATATAAATGTACAGTTGAGAAAGACTGTAATAATTTCAGTAATCTTCTCTTCTTCTTCCAAAACTCCCAATTTTTATCCAGTCAAATTCAATTTTTTAAATGTGCCTCAAGTCATTCCAATCCAAATATTCCAGGCAATAAAATACTGAAAATACCACCTATATGATCTTGTGGCATTAGAAGCATTTCCTTGATATAACTGAGCAATAGCACATTTGTTCAGTATGCATGTTTTCAACAAACATTTTAAAAGCATAAATTCAATCATATAAATGTGACTTTTACAGTTATCATCATTGTCTGTAAAGTGTCAAGAGATTTTTTTCCACATTCAAGATTTGGACTATTAAATAGTCTTTCAGCAGGTCTAAGCTACCCTTCTTCTTGTGGATATGAGAACAAGAATATTTGGTGGGTCCTTGCATAAGTGCACATTACTTGCAAATAATAAAGCAGTCTGACAGTGACTGAGGGTGGAGGTTGCATTAAGCCACTTTGGGGGAGACACACTGCTGGACAACCTAGTCTTGTATAGTCAAACATCAAGTCTCACAAGCACACTAGCTAGTCTAGCAACCATATGAAAACATTGGGGGGTGACATGTCTCCCCCCCCCCCAAAAAAAAACCTAGGTGTATTAGTACAGTGCTAGAAAACACCAAAATTACATTTTATTTGTAGAGCCAAAGCGCATGCTGTTCAAATGCTGTGGCAACCAAAAGACTCCTTGTTAGGGATCTGGCTAAAAAAATTTCAGATACTGACTACAACAGAGATAATGTAAGAAAATACTATATGATAACGTGTGTAAAGACACAATGCACTATTCTCCCCATGAGACTTATCTCAAGCAGAAAGCAAGTATTATCCTTTGTAGAATAGTTGCTGTGTATTTGTACTGTGTACAATGGCAGCACCATCAGGGTGGGTCTTCCGAGGACAGCCTCAGTTCTTAAAGCAGTGTGCCAAAGCCTGCATCTGGCAGAACAAACTATTCTGTTTACACGGAGTGATCCTGGCTTAATCTGAAAAACAGCCAACAACATTTGACTTCGGAGACAAGATCACAGATCACATTTACAAGTGATAAACATCGTAAAGTTAGAAGAGGAAACTCAACACACAAACTCAACTCAAACGTGGTCTTGAGGTCATTACACAGCATGGTTCACATAGTGTTTTTGCACTAATATTTAAGCAGGGGTGAGTTTATGATATCTTTTCTGTTGTTATTAAATGGACTGAGATTTTAGGCAGGTGTAAAATCTTTGGAAACCACCCATTCTTGGAAACACTTCATACCTCAACTTTAAAGTGCACCCAAACAGAAAGGAATGTCACGTGTAAAGGCAATCAAATCCGGGCTAGGACTGAAGATAATACCACACTGTGTGCATGTACATGTTTTTGTGTATGTTCTTATTGTTATCTGATCTGTTGGTCATTGTCTTACCACATTACTAGACAACAGATTAATTTTGTTTTTGTTTATTCTATTTAGAAAAATGCAGCAGATATTACATTCAGTGGGTACATGGAAATCATCAACTTCCCACAAATGTCCACCTTGCTGCACTTTAGCTATTTTTTTCCCTGCATAAACTGAGTAATGGTTTCTCTTAAACAGTGAACAGTGCAAGTTTGTTGCACATTGTGTAACCGATAGCACAACTGAATTTGGGAAAATAAAAGGCAGTGCATTGCTACAGCTTCTGTGGGGGCAGGAGATCAGGGAGGTGCACTGCTGCTATCAGAACAGGTCAGGAACTAAAGGGACAATGTTGAGAGAGATGGATGGAAGGTGCCCAGTATATGGAATGACAGTGAAGCTGAAGCAACAGCAAGGTCCTGTCAGAAGGGATGAAAACCCCCCTTTCATGCTGTGGTATACGGGGGTGGGGCCTGCTTGGCTGGGATGGCCATGGTGTCATCGTATGGAGGCAACAGCACCTGGGGAAAAAAAAAAAAAAAACTTGATTAGGTCGCTTAAAGGGGTTTATGCTCCATTACATGTTAATATTATTTGGTAGGGATATTTTACATATTATATGGCATACTTAGGGCATTCCCAAGACAATGTTAAACAGTATACCAGGACACTGAACAGCTGTGAGCCAGAAACAGATGTGTTTCCAGCTAGAAACGAAATAGACAAGGAAGTTCTGTACTCCAAAAGCCATATTTTTTCCTTCCCTTTCCTGAATCCAGATGTCAAGACGTGAAACAAAGTAAGGTTTAAGGATGTGACCTACAGTAGTATTTTATTGATGGACACAGCAATCTACTGAAAGAAGAATTTTTAGATGCCATGGAAACTTCAATATAATCTATTTGTATATGTGAGTAAATTGTCATGTGCGTAT
The DNA here is from genome assembly GCF_013347855.1 of Anguilla anguilla. Taxonomy (NCBI): domain Eukaryota; kingdom Metazoa; phylum Chordata; class Actinopteri; order Anguilliformes; family Anguillidae; genus Anguilla; species Anguilla anguilla. The sequence continues at coordinate 49,694,826 of NC_049201.1, read as the reverse complement.
AAATTGGTTAGAACACACCCTGAATGCAGTGTTCTTCTCCTGTTATTTTAATATATTGTCATATATTCTTACCATTCCAGACATTGAGAGTGTAGTATTTTGAAGTTCCACTTTGCTAAGTCAGTAAGCAACTGTAAAAAAAGCCTTATATTTATAGATTTTTAAATATACAATCAAAAATATATTAACTTATGAAGAAATGCACATGCATTAAAACTAATCCGCAGAAAGAATACTATATTTGTCTTTCCAGTCAAATGTGACATGCCAATGGGAAAACCATCAGGAGATTCACAGATTGTTATGTAATGTGTTTGAAAAGAGAGAGCTACTTGTCAAATAGCATCTATTTAAAGCTTTGCATTTATGATTTATATTTGGTTGTGACATTTGTATTTACAACATCTGCCTGATGTTTCTTGATTCCAGCCTGTTAATTTCACGTATACAAACTATACTACAAACAGCCATAGCGAACATTAAGAGTTCACTTGTCCTCTGTATCTGTGACGTCACAACCAATATTTCCAACACACATGGTCTCCTGCATGGATACTGTTGTGGGAAATGGCATTCCCGCCTGTGGCTAAGGCCCGTCAGATACAATCCACCCACGTTTCCTACGGAGACCACCATACATCAGAACTGCCCGCGGGTCGCTGCACTTCCTACAGACCTCGCCAGAGGAACCTCTAACGTCTCCCAGGTGTCCTTCCCCCACTAAATCAAATAGCCACTACAGCCTGAACTATCGCTGTCAGTTTCACCTTTTGCCCTTCAGTCTAGGAGACCTGTGTGGTCTCAGGTGACTCAAGAGACAAACGTCAATATATAGGCTGGTATATATCTAAGAATATATAGTATATGCATTCTGTACCATCCTTGGTTGGGTGAAAAGTTTGATGCTCATTGCAAATTTATCTTTAAAGATCTGCTTAACTTAAATCATAACACAAACTTAACTGAAATTAAAACACAACCTGACAAGCAGTTATGCCTTAAGGTTTTCAATGCTAAAAAGCACCTTGCGTCCCTCAGTGCCACAGGTGTTTTATATATTAAACTCTTGGTGCAGTACTGCCACCATGAAGCCAAAACAGAACAATATCCTAGTTTACATTTTTTCAGGCTTACTTATCCTGCACCACATGCCAAAGTAAAGAGAGGGGTTCTTTTCAGAAAGAGATCTCTTGATAGAGGAGCTTCTGAATATCTTCATAAGCCTTGTGCAATCCTTTTAAAACCACCATAAAAAACATTAATCCACAGAAACGCTTGAAAAATAAATTGCAGGGTTTTGGAAACAGATCAAATGAAAATAAATGGAAATAATAAAACGTCCTCCATCTGTTCTGATAATATCGCATTAATCAACCCTAATGCAAAGCTGTCTGCCAAACTGGAAATCAAATGGAGAAAATATAATATCCAAAAAGCTCTTGGATTATGTCCATTCTTTGTGCCAGTGTGTTTATTTCTCTCAAGTCTCCCAAAAGGTACAGATAGTTCCATCACAACTGAAAACATTTTAATCCCAAGAGCACAAAATGCTACTGTGACTTTTTATAATGTTGTATGGTTGTGGTGAATAATAACATTGTAGCAGCATTTTTCAGTTTTTCCACCCAGAAACCATGAGTTTCTAGCTATAATGTAAATAAATAGGTGCAGATCACATTTATACGTTTTTCCAAAGGAAAATATTTTAAACACCGGACAAAAGACAAACAAAATGAGAACACAATGTTTCCACAACTTTCCACAATCGAAAAAAATATTTAAAACCATTGTTTGTCTAGATGGGATGTCTCCTCCCTGAATCTGATCAGTAGAAATATAATTTTTGGATGAGTGAATTTGGCTACCCTATTCAGAACTGTAATATTTGATAGTTTGACAGTTGATTTGATAAATATTCTCAAATAAACTTGACTGAATTCAGGAGATACTAATGTTATTTTATATTTATTATTTTATTATATTTATTTTGTATAACGTGCATAGATTTTTCTAAATACACACATAATAGTTATACAGATATACACTAAGTTGTTCAGTTTATTTAATATGATATTTTGATGATTTTGTCATGCCATTATTTTAGTTTCAATTAGTGTTCAATTAGTTTAATATAGTCTCTTAGTGTTCATATTACCAACAGAAGAAAACATTTAGACTACTGTCTGACCAAAGGTGAAAGGTCAAGACATAAATTAAGTTTTTAGAAAAAAATATATGCCACATTCTTGGACATTTTACTGAAGCAATTCAGGTAAATTCTTTTATCTTTATTCCTTTTTTCCCTCAAGGATACATTGGCAGTGCCCCACCAGAGATCTGAACCTGCAAGTCACAAGCCAAGGCAAATTCAGCGATACATATTTCAGCAACACACCTGACAGTTCCAATCTGTCAGGGACAGGACTGAGGGTCACCTTGGCACAGGCTGGCAGCGTGAGGGCCAGGAGGATCAGCCTGTCAGCACCTGAGGGAGGTTCCCCGGCTCATCCATACTAATCTCCCAACATACTGCTGAGCCGCCACCTATCTGACCACCGCTGCTGGAGGACAGAGGTGAGCTGGGTGGAGTCCAAAGACACCATTAAGCAAGGGGATTTTATCGGAAAAAAGGGTGACTGCTGGCTGTCAAACCTTCACTAATTTATTTGCTTCTCAGATAGACATTTGCACTGTTACTGTGAAAAATGTCCATGCTAATAGCAGATAAAAGGCATTTCCTTAAAACTGTATTTTTCAGGGCCCATCATTAATTATAGTTTTGCCTTATCAGCTGTGACGTTCTATCAGAGGGAAAAGGGCTCTTAAATAGTACTGTACTTTTAATGGATGAATCCTTGAACTTAGAGGTCGAATTTAGAGAATTGAGCAATGAACCTTTTTTAAAATGTAATTTATCTATGCCATATCCCGAAAGTGTGAAGTATATTCAAAGCAGAGAATGGGGTATACTCATTAATGTAAATACTGGGAGCTATTTGTATTTCAGCCTCAGTATTCCACAGACAGAAAATCAGGACAGGAGCCTACACATAGATCCAAAGTTGTTGCCCTTTCACTTGAATAGTGAAATGACTAAGAGATAACATTGTAGTTTGTAGTGAACTGTTAGTATACTTCAAGAATGGCCAAGCAGCAATGTAATTTACCATATAAATCCAGCTCATGAATCAGGCAGAACCAACCAATGAATATATTTTATCAGATTGCTGTTGGGCACTTGAGAAACTTCAGAACAAATCACTGGATATAAACTGACATCACCCTAGAATTGTTTTGATTTAATTCACATGTGGTCTTAAAGTGTGAGTCAGAGAGCTGTACTTCCATTACTACAGAACAGAACTTCAGTGACTTCAGCCAATCCATCGCCAATTCTGCTGCCCGCACCTTCCACTCCCATAATGTGGTGGTAATTAAGTGAAAATGTGGTGGTAATGCAGTGGTAATGTGGGGGTAATTAAGTGGTAATGTGGTGGTAATTAAGTGTAAATGTAGGGGTAATGAAGTGTAAATGTGTTGGAAATGCAGTGGTAATGCAGAGGTAATGCAGTGGTAATGTGGGGGTAATGCAGTAGCAATGTAGGGGTAAAGCAGTGGTAATGTGGAGGTAATGCAGTGGTAATGTGGTGGTAATGCAGTGCTAATGTGGTGGTAATGCAGTGGTAATGTGGTGGTAATGCGGTAGTAATGTAGGGGTAAAGCAGTGGTAATGTGGTGGTAATGCAGTAGTAATGTAAGGGTAAAGCAGTGGTAATATGGGGGTATTACAATCTCTCAGCAGAGAGATGTAGCTGCAGATGAGCCTGATATGGAATCCAGGGGCTCCACAAACTCACAGTTTCCTAGGTGTAGGACGGTGGGCTGTGAATGTGTAGTACAGGCCCTGGGACAGCCCAGCCGGGGGAGGAAAGGCTTAGGAGTAAGTCTATTAGGCTAATGGATTTGCCAGTGAGAAGCCACCCCCTCAAAGACCACTGTAGAGATTCACTACTTTATGCTTCCTTCCTGTCCCAACATGACGGCTTTATGGATCAGAAAAGGGAAACCCGCGCTGTATAAACTTTCTGTATGAATTTTATTCACTATTTTTCCCATTTCTTTTTCCACAGAAAAGTGCGGAAGCCTGTGGAAAGCCAAACTGGCATAAGCAGGTGTCGGTGGAAGGCTGGAGTCATGGCAGCAATAGTTTGGAGGTGAAACTGAGTTTTGAATCACACAATGCAGACTGGGTTTGGGTGAGCCAGGCTGAAAGTGCATACTGGGGCTGTGTGGATACTGAAGAAACAGGCCCAACCAGAATTCCCCTTATGTGAGCTTGTGGAAGGGATGTTTGTTCAGATTCAGCAATCTACCTTTTTCCTGGTTAGAAGTCTATAGAAGAAAGGTATCTTGTATTTTTTATGAAGCAGGATTTTACAATGGGTAGCATAGCATTTGGTGTTGGTTTAGCACTGGCTAGAAGGATGTTCTGGTTTTGTTGACTTACTGTGGTGTCATTAGTGGTGACGTAAACCAAGACCCCTGCGGTGCCTCTTCCACTCACATATCTGTAGCAGTTCCATACACAGCCAATCAGATAAGCCTGTAAAGAAAACCCACATATTAATTACATTCAATATTATAGCCAAGAAAAATCTGCTGAGAATACATCATGCTTATTATCATTCTACTCACTGAAAGGGAATTCTAACAAATACTACATTAAACAATTTGAATGCATTTTTAAATATAATGTATTATTACATATGATTATATATAAATCAGTAACTATATACACGCATCCACCATGTACACACAAAACAAAATATAAAGCTGCTTTTGACATTTGTACTCGAGCATTCATTCATGTGTATATTTATTACTAGTAGAGCGCCAAGAAATATATTTAAAAACCAGAACAAGAGCAAAAATATATGGGTCAATTTTAAGTTGCACTAAATTTTATTTGTTGTTATTTTACCTTCACTTAGGCATTTTCCTTAAGGGGAAGTCGTTACTACTGAGCTGAATTCTTCCAAACAGAAATCAATGTGAGTTTACATGTTTTAAGCATGTTTACCATTACAGAATAGCGAAGATTTAAACCACAAAGGACTGGTTTTGACCTTACACATGCATTACACAAGTTCTGAATACAAGTGAGGGAGCTTAAATGTATCACGTCAATAAATGTCCCACTCACAGGCATGACAGTGATGAAGACTAAGGAGGAAGGAAGTGACTAACCCCACACAGAAAAACCACAGAAAAAACAGAGGACTCTAGGCTGAGCAGCCAGGGCGACACTTCGCTCGAGTGACAAATAACGCAGTCCCAGTGTTCTCTCACATCGGTAACTCTCACTTTCCAACTAGTGGCAGCATCCTCAAGCCAAACAGTCTAACAGGAGAGAGTCCCAAGAGCTGAGTGACACAGCCCACAGCTGGCACCTCTAATGCTGCTGTGTATATCTTTGGAAGTGAATTATATCTATATTCACTGGCATGAACACTGAAGTATACTTGAGTTAGCCCAAAATTCATTTTACCTCTCCTGCTCCCACACAGTTTTTAAGAGCATGGAAGGAATTTAAACAAAGAAGCATGAATGTGCGCTAATTTGGCCTGCATTTTATCCACATTAAATGTGAATATGATATGCAAATGTTTTTTAAGATCATTTATTACCATTAATTTTGAGACTCCAGTTCTTGTTAGCCAAAGAGATTACATTTATTTGGAAGCCAAATTTAAAGATAAATGAGAGAGAATCCAAGCCAATACCTGGTTTGTTACAGATCCTACTCAAAATCTTACCATGCAATAAGAGAAGCACATTTCATATTGCTTCATCTACATCTCATGTTGCAAGCAGGCGTTGTACCACATAACTGCAATATTGTGACAAGAGTACAATAATATAACCTAACGTAACATGACGTAAGACGAGAACAGGCCATTCAGCCCAACACTGCTCGTCTATTCCTACCACTAAACTGTACTTAATGCTTAGTTTACCTAAAAGCTAGATAGTATCTAACACTGTATCAAGCCGGGCCTTGAATACCCCCAGTGTTCCTGCCTCTTGAAAAGTAAAGGACTAAATACACTTCCCACAGGTTTATACAGGGGTGCGCAGTGTGACATGAAGCAGTTTGGCAGTTTTTCAGCATAATGTGACAGCCCCCATGGTCCCCGGGGCCCCAGACGACCAAAGCCAACGTTTGCAGTGTCCCTCGGACAATGACTCCCATTCTTGTGCTATAAAAACAGCACTGGCTGAGCACTGTCCTGAGAACGGCTGTGCTTTCTGAGGGCTTTGAGCTGTCAGAGGGAGTGCCCTTGGGGGCCCCATCAGAACAAAATCATAACGAATGGCCAAAGCTGCAATGTCTATAGTACCCTTAAATAGCGGTCACATTAATACAAGATTCTGCGTTTTTACGCAGAAAAAAGAGGCAAAAGGCAGGGAAAAAAATACACTGGCATTCTATAAACACAGATATTCCAAGATCTTTTTTAAGATTACAATGACCTAGACTTGAACAACAACAAAATAATTACTCCTGTTTCTTCGAGCTAATCATAGTTCAGTGTCTTACATTTATGTAGAGAAAGTGCTTAATTTGAATGAAAAGTCAAAAACAAATGTCACTCTCTACTCTAGCTAGCTTGCCTGCCAGGCACATAGCTGTGGTCAGGCCTGGGTAGGCCGAGGCCTATCAAGATAGATAACAGTCAGTCCTACCCAATAAAATGGCAGAAAATATATCCTTAATATTTGCATTTGCATGCTTTATAGGGACGGGTGCCATGGTTTTAGTTTATTTGAAGCCTGTGCTTTCCTTCTTGTGTACTTAGTCTTACTGTAATGGTGGTAGATGTGGAATAGTTAGGACAATGACCACATTGCCATTAGGATTATGTCATAGAATAGCACCAAGGAGTGCTGGAGCGGAGCATACCGCAAGTGGAAAATGTATTCCAAAATAACCTACCTAATCGTCTACCCACTTTTTCACAAGTCTGCCAAAACATTTATTTATTGCTGCCTACGCCACTGTAGCTTGCTCAACTTCAGTATATTAAAACAGAAAGCTCTCCTAGGGTTCTTAAATATTATTTGCATGTGTGCTAAAATTTGTTTTGATCTGAGTGGCAAAGAAAAGAATAAAAGGCAAACTTTGAAAAGTCCCGCGTTCCAAAGATGCAGCATTCCATGGGCTAGCACAACTACTGCTAAAGCATCTGCTCAAGCACACTCCTTTGTGCCACTCCAGGCACAGTGACACTCATAGTACAAAGTGTCCTTATGTTAAAGGAAGGGAACAACAAACACACACACACCCACACATACACACACACACACACACACACACACACACACACACGCACGCACGCACACACACACACACACACACCCACACACACCCACACATACACGCACACAAACACACACACACATACACACACACACACACACACACATACATGCACACGCACACACACACACACATATATATAGCTGAATATGTTGGAGTTGTGTCTTTATTTTTCCTGTATGAGCTTACCTAAATGTGGTATATGCTAACTGTAATGAGAGGAGTAATATTGATCCATTAGAAATGGCAATCATAACTATGACGCTTGAGAGAGAGTATATGTTTTTGTGATTCACTTTTTATTTATAAAGAGTATATTTTGATTCTGCCACTGTCATAGTGGACTCTGAGATCAGTAAGTATTTTTGAAACACTGCACTGCATATGACTACATCTGCATGTGGGAAAAATTCTGGGTTAGGACAAATATTTTAAAACCTGTTTGTTTACATAGTTCACAGGTCAGCTGTTCCATTTTACTCCCCTGAGGAACCTGTCTGTTTGAATAAGCATACAGTGATCAGTCATATGTGACAGCCATGCTGGATAATTATTTTTACATGAGGTGTTGTTCTTATTTATTTATTTATTTATTTATTGCAATTTCCCCAATTAGAACATTTGCATGCATGCTTAAGGAGCTGAGATGCTGAGTATGAGGCATTTTGGCAGCTCATCTTTCACAGCATGATTGTGTTAGTCAAAAGATTAGATGAATTTAAAATTAAATATAGGACACTTAGCTTAGAGTGAATTAATGTATATTACTACCAAAACTGTTTTGTAAATACATTAGTTAATGACTGGTTTGCGATAATTAATGATACAGATTGCAGACTAGAGGAAGAGAGAGACAAGGATTGTGGACCAGGGTGATGGGGAAAGGGGATTAGTGCTGGCTACCAACTGTCATGGATGCAACACACCCATTTTTGTTTTCTATTTTTTCCTTCCTCTGGTACCCTCCACTCCAGATAGATGACCGCCCTTGATGCCTATGTCAAGAGCTGGCCCTGGTAAAATATAGTACAATGATACTGTCAAAAAACATGAACTGAACCCTTACCTTGAAGGCCAGGATGCAGCCGATGAAGAGGAGTACGATGAAGACGAGGCACACGCTGTTCATGGACATGATCTCCTCCTTGTAAGGGAAGTTCTCAGGCTGTAAGTGTGACAGCAAGGTCCAGAGTCAGAGACACATCTATGTGTCTGGGGGCTCAATTATTTAAAAATTTACAGAAGAAAGGGTGTTGGAGTCCCACTCACCAGCTGATGAAGGTAATCTTGGATGGTGCTGGGGTAGACCACAATACTAACTGCAACCAGGGTGTTAAGTGCAAAGTCGAAGATTTGGTAGCAGAAGAACGGAATTATCCAGGCAGCATGGTGCTAAAATGGCATAGAGATTTACTTATTATTATTTTTAACCAAGGTTATCACATTCTTGGGGTCATTTCATCACTGTAATTTCCTCCATTAATTCAAGACAAGCATGTGACATCTTCTAAAGCATGTGCTGTAGTTGCTTGATTGACACGGGGAGATGCTGCTGTGAGAAGACAAACCCGCCCAGATAAACCCTTCCTCTCTGAGCGAAATTACAGCCAATCATGTGCCATCCTGCAGGGCTGCCAGCTACAGTGAGCACTGACATTGTCAGGATTCAGTACAGACATGGTCAGGATTCAGCAGAAGCATGGTTGGGACTCAGTACAGACCCGTGGGATGGTATTCAGATTTACTGAATTACTCAGCAGCTATAAGATATCAGAGAATCCAATTGGATCAGAGAATCCAAGTCCAAACAAAGTGACAGTACTTCAGAAAAAATGGCAGTGCTGTAACACTACAGTTAAGGCCAACCATTGTCATGTTGTGTCCTGGAATTGTCATAGCTTCACTCTACAGACCTGCCACTTTAGTGAGTTTATAATAAAATATGTGGATTTATAGCTAAAATGGAATGAATTCATGAATATTAGTACACTAATAAAAGGGTGTCTGTCTCCATAATGATATAAAATGATCATGGATCTCTAGAGCATCAAATTAATTAAAATATTAATTCACCTTATAAGCACCATATGTCGCCATTCCACATATTAGTATCATAAGGAGGGAGATTGCGGTGGCAATGCACATATCTGCAAAAAAAGAGAGGCTAGATTAGCAATCATAATCACAATATCCTTATGCAAGACTTCCTGTACAAATAAGAACCTTGCCAGTTATCACAGTTATCAAGTCTTCTGCCGATTTAGTTATTTCAATGAGTTTTATCCAGTCTATCTCAGGCAAACATCATGTCTTATGTAACCTCGGATGTTGAGTCGCACGTGTTTCCGTGTGCGGGTGAAGGGATGTGAGATGGGATGCCAGACAGCGCCCTGGTCTCACCCTCGCCCAACCTATGCAATGAGAGCTCAGCTGCAGCAGATACAAGCAGATGTTACCCATCAAGCCAGATTGCGAGGATGATTATGTTTCGTAACGAACAGCACGCATGGATGCTTTGCCACCGCCAATAAACAACACGAAAGGGCAGCGTTGCTGTCCTTTGACTTCAGGATATGGTGATTCCCCGTGTGACTCCTTTTAGAGACTGCAAATTAAATCAGAGGGTGCGACGGAAATCGTAATGACTTGGAAATGGTTATGCAATGCCAGTCGTGATTACAGAAGCGCACAGTGACCGCTGCATCCTTGCTATTTCTGTGGCTTGTCACTGTGGAATATCATCCAGCCGTGCTGAGCCTGGCCTCTGGCAGGCTGCTGCAGAGTCCGGCACTGTGACCGGCGACCTCAGCTATGTAAATACAGCAAACTGCGGCTGGGACCACATGCTGCAGGGGGAAGGACGTCCGAATGCCTGCATAGCAAACGCTAAGAGAACGACTCGCTATTGTACTGATGACCAAGCAGAAAAAACTAGTAAAGCAAAGAAAGATATTTTATAAAAATTTGATTTGTGTGTAGGTTTTGTCCATAGATATGTTGCATTCATCAGTTTTTTCAAGAAAACAATCATATGGTACTAGCTGTAAGAGGGCCAAACTGTTGTCAGCCTAACAGCACATTTTTTGGGTGCTATAAAGATATCCAAAATTAAATTGCTGAGAGACATTTAATTGTGCTTATTTAAATTAGTTGGCTTTGCTCTTTAATTAACTGCTCTCCACACACACTTCACAAGGGGCCTTCATCACACGTAATAACACTGCCAAATCGAGCTCTGGAAGCAATGTCAGCATTAAATGAGTCATTTTCCTATTAGAGCTCATTAGCTAATCCTATTTATTCAACTGTGAAAAGGACAGGCGGTTATTAATTTGAAAATGATGTGACACCAAAAAGAAAAACGAAAGTTTAACTAATTGCCTGAGTAGTTCCAGAAACAGCCACTGCTGCACACACCAAATGTCCTTGCGTGACAACACGTCTAAGCCTGTAGGCACAAGTAAGAATATTTTTTTTCCATGATCCTCGCATGCTATGACTTTGCATAATGCGCAATCACAGATGCCCTCTAAACAGATCTGTGCTCCCCTTCCTGTTCAGTAGTCTGACGGGTCAGTGGTGGCAGAGGGCAGTGGCCTACCCCCTCCCACCCTCCCTTCCTTTCGCCCTGCCGTGATGACTCGGGCTTTAGCACCACGGATGATGCAGCCTCCATAATCCCCTCCATCTGTGTGAGGGTGCGCTGTGCTCTATGTGCCCTGACAGCCCCCATATTACCAAACAAGAGCCGCTGCTTTAACGAGTATGGCTTCAGCCAGGGCCCGACACAAGGCGGGCTCAGCCAATGGCAGGGCAGAGATTCAGAGGGACGGCTAGTGGTAATCTCCGGAAACTGGGACAGCGCAGTCAGTCTCAATCAAAATCACTGGTGCTGGGAGCAGACATACAGCTAGCAGATTCCCCTTTTAGTTATAATTTTTACCACAAGGCTTTTTAACAGACATTTCATACAATTATGTTTTGTTCTTCCAGAGAAATATTTGAGTATTTGCAGTATCATTATAACTACTATTTATGTTCTGCTCTAAATTCTTTTTTTAGAAATGAAAAACTTTGTGTTGATTTAAAATTGATAGCTGATAGAGAAGTCATCCTTAAATTCATGTATATTTCTTGAGGGCATTTGAGCTGAACGTTTACCAGAAGATTTTCTTTCTAAATGCTGAAAAAGAAATGTCACACCAATGCAGGGGCGGCAAACACACTGATTAGGACACTGTGGCTCAAAGCATATGAAGGCATCAATGTGTCTCGTCACGCCTTCAATAAACACTCGATTGACACTGTTGATATTTGATTGTCGGCACATTTGATCAATTCGATTGGCGGCTCGCTTACTGGCATCGTCCATCACATCGAGGTCATTGGCCAGCTCAGCACTGGTCAGGTGATACTGATCAGGATCGCTGAGGGCGGTGAGCAGAATCAAGAGCACCACTGCATTGATGAGCTACAGGGGAGGGACAGACAGGACAGTTAGAGGGAACTAAGGCGAAACACATTCTTAATCCACAAAGCTTTAACAAAACAAGATGGCCAGAGGCTCCTGAAAAAAATCAATCCAACTTTCTTTTGAAGAGACAGAGCAAAATGTTAGGCATAAACACCATACATGTAGTTCATTAAATACATTATACATTCAGATATTACACATTGTGTGCATACAGCTTTGAGGGAAATTTTACTGTTGAAAAAACAAAACAAAATACAGTTAAATCTCCTTCTAAGGCAATGGGATGCAACCTAGTCTTGTAGGCAGGCTACCTTTAGCACACAGGTTCTCAGTGGGTGATAAGCCCTCAAGAGCATAAGCTACATGCTGATAGGTACCATAACCAATATAGTTCATGGAAATAATGCAACTATAAAATGTTCCAGGTAAAAGAAACAAAATCAAAAAGTCTGGCATTCCATTATTGTGATACACAACATTGTTTTCTACACATTTTATTTCCAAAGCTAAAATCAATTTTTAAAATGCGCTTAATGATATTACAGTTTACATGCTCCTTTCCCAATTTTTTCATTAAAAAATTTCCATAGCATGCTAACTGGTGTTGCCTCGTTGATAAGCAATACACGAAAGGCTATGAGCCTGTCACGCCAGACGAAATCTGAAGTAGCTGTGGGCCTAATGTGCATATTAGCATGTGCACTTGACGTAATACATTAAAGTGCCATGACTTTGTTTTCTAGACAAACCACATTACCACATTACAATGAATGCAAGTGTAACCGGGAGGTGAATGACTCAAAGGGGTTATAGCTTTAGATTTAGCTCTGAGTGGCAGAGAGCTGTTTTTCACAGTTTCCATCCAGAGTCGGGCGCGTCTGGTATAGTGTAACGGCACAGTGTAACGACAGCATCCGCATTTCAGATCCGTCTAGCTGCATCTCACTTTTAAGCCTGAGTCTGTTTTTCTTCTTCGTATGCTTTACTATATTTCATGAGTCTGTAGGTAAAACAATCATAACTGCTAGTTCTATATTCGTGGTACACCCGTTTTGTTTCAATTCCCGTCTGTGTGCAGTGCTTTGACGTGGTTAACCGTGACTTTTTTCAAACTGTGACGCACTGTATCAATGTGATAAAGCTACTGTATACCCATCTTCCGTGATGAAACCAAAATAAGCACCGGTGCGAATTGAACATCTTGAATTGTGCATCTAAACACATCAATGAGCAATTTTAGGCCTAGTCTATTTTATTTGCGCACGGCTTTACCATTGTAGGTATAACGATATTAAGTGTAAGACACATTTACAATAACTGATGGACGTTTCGTGACCACAGAGTACAATGAAGATGTCATATCATAATTTAAATAGCCTTATAACGTTGCTTGAAGAATAAAACTAATTATGTGCATGCCCGTTATGTTGAGCGCTGTCTCCCTGTGAACGTCTAACATATATTGGGCTTTAAGATACACTGTTGAATCCAATAGTATTACTTTATCCTTTATATTGTTCTCGAACCGTGATTCCAGCAACTGAAGTCGACTGAAACCAAAAAGAGGGAAAAAATGACAACTGCGGTGCATGTTGCTGAACTGTTGGACAGCTCCATTACAGTAGCCAAGTTCATAGAAAATGCAGAGCAGGTTACTAGAGTTTCATTACTGGCAATGGAAAACCTTCCATTGTCTTTAGGCAACCACGTCAACATTCAGATCACATTTCAGTAGGCCCTATTATACTTCGTCTCCATGTGACTTGTTGCATTTATAATGGATTTTAAATTTATAATGAGGAATGTAGGTCTATATTATTTTCTTTCCGTCGGAGTTCGGCAGTCATCTGCCAATCATATGAAGATTGTCGCTATCCGTATACAGCATTTGTCTAGCCTGATAACTGAACATGTGCTAAATTGGGTCTTCTTTAGTGGTAAGGATAAGTTATTTTGCACAAAATTATCAGGATAACAATAATACCATTAGGCCGCATTACATAACTGAGAGGCACTCAGAACAGAGTTTGCTCACAAAATCTGCTCTTTCAGACAGTGTAAGAACGAATCCATCATTTTATAGCCATTTTTTCAGTCGTACAGACAAGTATAAATTCCACAGACGCACTTAGGGACAAGTCCTGGATGAGCCTACAAGCCCATGAGTTTCAAACGAAAGGCCAGTCAGAGAATTCATTTCAAGAGTAAATGAAATATTTTTACAATTTACGCATGCACATAAAGAGAGAATAATCGGATGTCCTCTGTAATGGGTCAGTTAGTAGATTAAATATATATTGCTTTTGTTATACTATCAGAAATATTTGATAATGATTATTCCAGCTTCATAAAGGGCCTTAACAATAAAGTCCAACATATAATTTAAGCACGCGCTGTTTTTGTTTTTTTTTAAAGTTATTTCTATAGCATGGTTGTTTCCAGTGGGGCTCCTTATGTTCCAAACAGGGAAATTCAAACTTCAAAGGAAGGAGTGGCCCTTACAGTGAGTTTAGCTAATTAAGTTAGCAGATATTGTTGTATTTTAAACAGAACATGTAACCCGTTCAACTGTAACAGGGTTCATATCAATACCACAACTGTACCACTTCTGAAATCATTAATTTGGTCGTAAACTGAAAAGTGAAATTCCTCCATCATCAAACGTTTTAACTGTAATGATTAGACTAATTGAAACATTAAACCAAAACCTACGCAACTCTAATAGAACACACAATTAACACCCAAAATAGCATTTAACCACGAGACAGCAAATGTTGTAGACTATAGCCTACTGACTGCGGGATAACTAAAACAGACCTGTAGGCTATGCAACGTTCAGACAAATATACAGTCATTAAAGGAGTCGAGCTAAGCATAAAACTATATGCCTAGCTACAATCTTTGCAACAAATTAAAGAGAACGAACACCCTAAGTGTAAAAGATAAATTAAATACGGAAAACACATTTCGCAAAATAGCAACTGGCAAATTGTTCATTTTGTCGCTGAAACTTGTAATGTATCTTAATTAATATAAAAAAACAATAGCATAAATAGCTAAAATAACAAAAGTTTTGAATAGAGCAGTTGAGCTCACCATATACCAAATCCCCAGGATAATCGTTCCCGTCCGAACATGACAGCAGAGGCAGCAACTCGTCGAATACCATCGGTCCCACGGGGAAATCATCTTGCAGCCCGAGGTAATACAGCTATTTCATATATGGTTCTAAATAATAAAAGCATAAGGTATCGCAACGAATTGATTGTGTTGTCGTCCCTCTAGATCGGCATTCAGTCGGAGACGTCCTAAATTTTTTGATGCGTTGGCATGCGGTGTTCTCGTCGACGCAACATTGGTCCAACTCAGTCCTAATTGACGAACATCTCCGTGCCATGTGACCGGAGCTGGATTTCAGAGGGGATCAGTGAGCCTGTGATGTAATTCCTCGTTTCGGGAACTAGTCAAATCCAGTCAGCCGAAGCCGCGAAATTAAAATTAACCTAGGCTACTATTGAATGGTGCTATCAAGTTGATTTCTCATATACTCTTCTAAAAGTGCGCGTTATATGAATATGTGCGCGTCCTTATAATCGAAAGAACTGTCTAGCTGAAACGATTGGAATGTTTTAAAATGTTTTGTCCATTATCGTTTTATTCAGAGCATTCAATTATGCATCTTCGTTTCTTGCTTAACAAAACTCAAAGGAGAAATAAAACACATTTAAAAGTGAGGAAAGAGTGAAAACGAAAAAGCAAGGCCAGTGGTGCTATAAGCTAACAATCAGGCAGTCTCCCACAATCAATCAATAACCTATAACGGTAAACTTAAATTGAATAGGTCGATATCTGCTTAGGGTATAATATAGACGTGCGTACGGACAAACAACAAAGAAACAAACAAAACAAAACAAAAAAACATTTTGTGACATGGCTTATTATGGTGCATAATGTCGTTCATTGGGTGAAGATATAGGAAACTATGTTAGGAAATAGCAGAGTTTAGTTTGAATTTAGTTTGATATTGTTCACTCATTGCTGATGCATTTAGTAGATGAATGTGCAATTCCCAATTCTCAAAAGCATTTTGTCATCTTCTTTACTAGACGTCCCCATCTTGAAAGTGTAGCGTCATATTACATGTCACCTTCAAAGGGATGATCTTTCAATGCTGGTATGGATTTCATTACCAATAAGACATTCCCTTGGGCGCCACCTAAAGGACGCTGCGATGATAGCAGTGCTGTCTGCTCATACGTAGCAAAATAAGCAGGTTATTTAGTTGCTTTCTTTGTTTTTTTGTTCTTTAAAAAAAAAAAAATATTGTGCTTTTCAGGGTACTAAAAGACCCTTTAAAATACAAACCCTTTATTTCTGCTGTACCAGCCATTGTAAAGCCAGCAACAGCAGCTCGTCAGAAATTGGATAATTTTGTGAATTTAGACACATAACCAGCAGACGTGCTGCACAGCTCTCATAGTGAGTTGAAACAGATGTGTCAGTTGTGGCCAGCTGAGAGTCACCTGACACAGTAGGCAGGCCCAACTGAAGGGCCCAGGTGTAATATTCTGAAGTAGCCTTCCTGCCTGCTGCCATATCACAGATCTGATCGACTTGGAAAGGCTCTGCTATGTTGCTTTAACCTGTCCCTGCTGTGTAGATCCCGTGAAGGAAAGGACGTGACATAACAGGGCCCTGAAACGTTGTGATAAATGCCTATGTGATGCAGTAACAAGGAAACTGTGCTTGGTAGCCAACTGCCCAATTTCCCAGCAGAAAACTGAGACCCCATGACCTGGGCAGTTCTAATGAAAAATAAATGCAACAGGCCTTATTCGTATTACCTAGAGCAGTGCGACGTTTCAGAAACAGAACTGTGATGGGCAGTACAAGCTTATCATTTCTATCCCAGCTGTTGCTAGACTGCTGCCAAAGCTAAGTCTTTCCATCATGTCTAGTAACAAGGATCTGTGATGACCCACTCAGCACAAAATTATTAGGTTTATAGCGAGATGCAAATCCACAGGGCAAACAGGGGAAATTGACGTAAATTGATGTGTGAAAACAATGTAGGCGTTACAGGTCCCTATTGCAGAAAAACAAACAGATGCTGTTATAGACAAGCATAGTGAATATGCACCAACATATAGAGTATTACCTCTGAAAAACTGCTTCTCTAGCAGGATGTCTGAAATGTTTTCCTGTTTGAAAATTAGGCCGCAAATTACACAGTGTGTTCTTTCGTCTCAACAGACAGTAATATAAATGAAGAAGTGCTTCAGTGGGGAGCCTCATTTGCAACAGCAGTGGTGTGGATACTGAGGATGCACTGCATTAGCAGGGAAAGCACACAGAACTGAACAGCTTGTATGGGAGAGAAATTACTGACAAATCTTCAATGAAATGTGACACACGCCAAATGACAGCCTCCAGATTAACTAAAACTGCTCAGGCCATTTACGTTTGTGAAAGAAAGTTCTCCAACCTTTCAGTCTGGGCTGTCTCCATTTCATACCCATGGGCCAGGGCACAGTTTTAATTTGCCAATCATCTGTCTCTGACTGCCATATTTTACTGCGTTTCTAATGCAAGCCCAATTGAAGTGAACTCCAGCATAATGAGATACAACTGAATAAGCAGGGTACAGGTTAGCGCATTGCAGTAACATTTTGTAATATCAATCCCATCCCAATGTCAAACATTAAACAGACAAAAAATAACATAATTTAGTTCAGGGGTCTGCAACTATGATTCTGGAGAGCCACAAACTCAGCTGGTTTTTGTTTCCACCTTAAAATCAACACCCAATTGAGATCCAAGAAACCAGGTGAAGTGAGTTGACTGTAAGCAACTGCTCTAATCGATTAACAAAGTGCAGAGTAACAACTAAAAACCAGCAGTGACTGTGGCTCGACAGGCCTGTTTCAGGATTACTGAGTAAAACCTGGAAGCCTCCCAAAACTGGAACATGGACTGAAGTAAAAAGAGCCATTTCAGGTTTTACTCAGCACAGTTATCCAGCTAACTCCGTAATCCTGCTTCATGAAATACCCCCCTGGACCAGGTTTGCAGACCCCTGGGCTAGCTGAAGTCAAATCCATTTCATAAGACTCCAAATAAAGGATTAACAAATTAAAACCTGATCAGGTGCAACACAGGCAACTAAAGACGAAGATTACAGATTACAGTTCCCAAAGGAGCTCAATGAGAATGTGTACGTCGTGGAGAGGGTTAAGGAGCACATACAAGGTCAGCCACACAGCCAGGATACCCACATAGCTATATGATGGTTTAAGTATCTCACACTCTGAACAGCGCTGACTTGCAAAGACATTCTGAAAAGCTCACTGGTGCTTTTCACAGGCCCCAAATGAGATTTTACAGCAATGGCTGTGATACGATATTCTAACAATTGAATTAGTTCTACATGGGTGCGCGTCAGGTGGAATTGTGTATTCGTCTGGCCAGAGAAATGTATGAATATTTGTCTCAATATCTCGCACAAGTAATTTTGTTGGACATGCCATGCTGCACATGCAATGACTAGAAGCCTGTCTAAGCTTTGGCACGCAGGACACCGAGACCAAATGCACTTCAATTTTATTTTCGCTCAAATCACCTCTATGTACAAACATTACCACTCTCATATTTAGTTTGGCATGCAGCCCTGCTTTTTTTTTTTTTTTTTTTTACAGAAAAAAAAGAAAAAAAAAACCATTTTGCAGATTAAGATTCTCCATTTATTTTAACAAACTAATCGTCATTGCATTTAACAATCTTATTAAAAACGCATGATCATACTTGCTTCGCACATTCCAGAGAAAGTGAAAACAAACGAATCGGAAATGTAGCCAGTATTGTAGGATGGTGAAAAGAAAAGAAGGATGTTATCTGATAAGGCAGACCCATATTGAGGATGCAACCACGGGTGACACTGGCACAACACTAAAAGGTTGTGGCAGTTCCAGAATGATGCATGTCGTAACACCTTCCTCGCTCAGACGCCTTGCGAGGGTTTTTTTCCCCGTTTCTCAGCTCCTGTGTCTGCATGCGGTTCATTTCACACTCTGGAAAAAAGGCTATTTACAGAGCGCCGTAGTCCTCACACCACAAAGGCTTACAGATCAAGTTTTAAAAAAGAAGGGGGAAAAAAAAACAAAAACCTGCCCGCTGACTTAGTTTCATAACAGTGCAAAGCGTGTCTACCAGGTTCATGGACAAGTTGTATCAGTGATATAAATTATGTCCGACGTCGAGTTCAGACTGTAACGGTCTCCCCCTCTTAGCCCTGAAAAGACTGCAGAGAGAAGTGCACTCATCCCAACGAACAAAGACATCTACAGCACGCCATACATACTACAGGTTAAGGCAATAGAATTTCATTCCTGATACAGTATTAACGACTCACACGTTTTTAAAGCTGTGTAGACACCCTCACTACTACCTGCCACGTCATATATTGCACTTCAGTCGTTGGTTTCTCGACCATCGGCAACAGGGAATAAACCAGGAATGAACGGGTTAGCGGGAGGAAAGTCATAACCTGCAGCACACCGCACTCACAGAGTTTCAGACAGAGAAAAGGCCTTTATTTCTTTACATATGGCTTGGCCTTTTCTGTTACAAAGAGAGGTTACATCAAAGGAAAGTTTTAAATCAACCAACGAGAGTACCAGGACAGAACCAGCTAGAAATGTTAACATCTAAAAAGGTCAGGTCATAAAGTAGTACAGTAATAAAAATATACCCAAGGGGAGAAATACTCAAGGGCAGGCGGGGTAGAGTGTGATTTATGAACAAAAAAAATCTCTAAAATGAGATATCTCCCATTCGTGGCATTTTTGCTAACTGGCCAGTTACCAAATGCTCAGAACCCTCTGGAACACCCCTATTATCAGGGCTCTCTCAGCTCTGTGAACTCTACCGCTCTCCAGGGCCTGGCTGTTCCACAGCAGCGGCGTCGCCACGGTGACCGCGCGCGGCGCGCTAAAAGCACAGCAGAGGAAAGGTCCGAGGAAGCCGCACACAGCGTGCTCAGCCCGCGGTGTTACACCTCACGCCACCCACACCGTTACATTCACCACATTCACTGGAATAAGGAACAAATTTAAACAAAACAATAATCAATAATATTAATAATAATTTAGGGTCTGGTGCCTGCCTACACGCGGGTCTGAAATGTGGAGCGGAGCGGGGCTAACAGTGCACATCGATCGATGCGGTTTGGGGAACCTCCCCTGCTCCACCGGCACGGAGGTCAGGCTCCCAGGGTTTGATTTCTCTCGTTTTCTCGACGTTTAAAAAAGTACAGTCATAATTCGTATAAAATTCTGTACACTCAAATTATTGCATAAACAGGAATTTTTCTCGAAAATCCTTTTGCATATGACTCCTCGGGACTCCAGGGCAAACTCATGTTTCTCTCCTCGCCCTCTTCTTCTTCACTTGCTTTGGAGACTCCCAGTTCTCTTCATGCTTCTCTACAAGGAGAGCAGACGAAAGGTTCAGACGACAGTTTAGTAACAGAGAAAGAGACGCTCCAAGAAAATATTACAAATGAAACCATCTTTTCAATGAGTTTCAGGAAAAGCAGCCTTTCACTCTCATCAGTACATCAGACAACTCAAAATAAGGCAAAACAAACTCTCATAACAACACAGTGACAACGAAAAAAAAATTAACCCAAGACCACAAACATGAAAGTAGACTAACACGCGAGAAATAAAAGAATTCTTATGTCTGTCAAACAGAAATTTCTTGCAACCACAGCCGCACGTCACACTGAACCACAGTTCATGCCCAAATCCCACTGCCATTTCGCGAGAGTACAGCCAACCACGGTTCTCCTCTGAAACACATGGTGTTGTCTGCTTGGTTCTTTTGACACTGCAGAGCACAGCTCTGACCAGCAGGGGTCACTAGAGAGCGATGAAATGTGGACAACTTCGAAGTGTACATCGCGCAAAGGAGCTACCGGCTGCAGGCGGCACTGGCATGGTCTGGATTCGATCCGAGACTGTGGGGCTCCTCTATGCACCAGTGTGGTGCCTTCACTGAATTAACCACTAATGAGCCATTAAAATCTATTATTGACAAAGAGAATCAGAAGTTCTACTGGACCAAGAAAAACCTGAAAAAGAAGCAAAAGAGCTTTTACAGCTTTTATAAAACAAAGAAAAATTTGAAAAACGATAAGCCAAATGACATAAGTGAAATGAACACTGTGAGCACCATCTGCCATCTGATTCAGCAGTACGATGGCTGCAGTGACAGGGATGTGACCCCATGTATCCACTCAAGGCAGGAAGCAGCACAACACACCCTTATGGAGTACAGGACTGGGGGGGGCGGGGCAGAGTGCGCTGCATCCGTTGTGCTGCATCCATTAAAGCGCTCACACATCACAGGGCTAGCACTGTCATTCACACCGAGCCAGTGCACATGTGGAAATAATCACCGGGATCGCCGCCACATCCTCCTCCGATAAAACCGCTAAAACAGCCCACTGCCTGAGGACAAGCAGCAGGGGACCCACAGGCACAGAGTCAAGGCCCTCCAACCCACTCAGGGCTGGCCAATCAGGCTGCAGGAGTGGATATTCACTGGCCATACAGCAAGAAAAAAGGGGGATTCAGTGCTGACTATAACTGTCGACGGAAGCGGTCTTCAAAAGGACATTTCCAGTCCACATTTCCTCAGAAGAGCAATTCTGACGTTCCCCTGCAATCGTTTTACAGCGTGTGCCTCAGTCACAACAAAAACCATGAGCCTTATTGCCACTGGGGAGGGGGGTGGAGTGTAACCATAGTGATGACCTATGGTTACACTCTGCTGTCTGTTCTGTGTTACTCACTCTGTGCAGGGGCGGGTGCGCTGTTCTGCTTGGCAGTCGACTCTGGCTCCGCTAGCCTCTGTGGCACTTGTGTGGAGGGCTTCTGGGATATGCTGTCCGGGGCCCTAGTCGGTCTCTCTGGCCTTGGCTGCACAAAAGCAACGTAAGCGTTAGCATCGGCTCCTGTCAATGTTCGGATGCACTGTGACCGTTCGACTACGGTTAGCACAGAGGGACAAACACAGCAGGGGTCAGCCGACCACACAGACCTCTGCAGCAGGAGCTCCAGCCGGGATGGACCGCGCCTTCTCTTTGACGGGCGGATTGGACTCCTGGCTCCCTGCCGAAGTCTCCTTCTCCGGCTCCCCAGAATCCTTCAGACAAGAGTAGGGCACAGGGAAGCATTAGGAGAGCAGCGATGCAGGCAGCATGCTTCAGCAACACACACAGCCATGTCACACTGCGCTTACTGTCGCGACACGCACACACATCAGTTCAGAGGGCCTGGTTTTACTACAGCGGCTCTGCGCTCTTAACATGAAAGGGCGGAGCTGCAGATCTGAGATCAGTTCAGAGGGGGCTGCTCTTACTTGGGGAGTGGCGCCTGCATCGTCTTGCTTCTTCTTCTTCTTTTTCTTCTTCTTGGGTTTTCCGCTGTCCCCCGCAGCCCCGTCGCCCTTCTCCTTCTCGTCCTCGGACCCCTGAGGACCCAGACGCAACCCCTCAGATCAGAACGCCGCCTCCCTTCTGACCCCGTCCCACAGACGCACCACAGTGCTGAGCAGACGCACAGAGCAGCTATTCAACCGCATTCGCCATGTTCGAAAGGCTATCTGAACGTTACCTTCAGGAATGAGCTTCTCCAGGTGAGGCACGGCCTTTCAGAGGGATTGTGTGGTTAAAGAAAGTGTCCATATAGGTGGCTTGGCCAAAACTCACACGCACTACTGCAATTACCCTCATCTTGTTATTTGGGACACCAATATCCACAAACAGCGCAATTGAACCAAGAAAACCCGTGGGCAGGCTTTGAGGTATGCAGTAGTGAGACTGTTGTTTCCCACCTGATGTAATTTCTTATTATCTAAGCATACTTTTACATCTATCTCAGCAACAGCAAGTGAAACTATCTGGCACTCCGAACAGTTAGATGCATTCTAGCGTGTTAGTGACCTACAATTTCAGGCACTACTTTTGACGTTAAATAATCAATCTCAAACTGTAATGATGTGGAAAACCAATGAATGCCTTATCAAATATATTATACATGGAATAACTATAGCAAGTTACTATTCACAATTTATATGGAATAAACAAAAAGCTTAAAAGTAAAATGCAGATATTTCTCTACATTATAAAATCTCAGGTGGGCCACCTAAATGCAATTCTGAGCCACCTAAGGAAAAATGTAATTTAAATCTGCTTGGTAGTTGCATTTAAATAAAAGCCCATATTAGATGGCTGCAAAAGAGGACTGCGGTGTGATGAAGTGACACTGCAGTCCCAGTAGTTATTTCATGACGTTAGTGAAAGCTATCCAAACGAGTGTGTGAGTGTGTAATCCTGTTTTTTGTGATACACCCCTCCGCAGCATCTCACATCTCTAAACTCACTCCAGAAGTAATACAAGCAATCTTAATGGTGCCCTGCACTGTGGCTGCCCACTGCTCCCAAGTAATTAGGACGGGTTAAATGAAAAGGATGCATTTCACTGTCTGTACAAAGCCTTCTTCTTCTTCTTCTTCTTCAAATGATAACATCACAAACTACAGCCAGACTTATACAAGGTTATAATACCTGTTTGTGTGCAGTGTACCAGGTGGATACTGTGCTCATTCACCCAGACATTCTTTTTTCAGAGAGTGCGTTTGACATTCCATCCATGTTCAATTTCCTTCCTTGCATTCTCCCCATATTAGGTCAAATAATCGTGTCTCTAAAGGTCACGTTTAACTGCTCAATTGTGTAATTACCTGACTGTTTTACAAGTGCCTATAAGGACCCCTAGAGGATAACGATTGAATTCCCTGAAGGTCACATGGTAACAAACTGATGGCCCTAATTATGAGTGATAAAAATGGCCGTGTGCTTCGCCTGGGCGACTGACCTTAGCCTCAGGAGCGGGCTCCTTGGGTGGGGCGGGGCGCTCTGGCTGGGGCTCCTCGAAGTTCCCCCACAGCTCTGAGGGGGCGTTCCAGTCAGAGCCAGGGTCTGCCATCATCCCGTCTGCAACAGCACAATTAATAAGAAACGCTGCCACCTAGTGACAGGATCGAGCAGTCACAAGGACCCACTTCATGCAAGAACTCAGAAAGACAAAACAACAACTCCAATTTTTTGGCTTTTCTCCTCCCCATGGCGATGCGATTTTCTACGGGTCACGTTTAGAACAGCTCGAGATCATAGTCATACATAGATTCTGTAACTTCTGTTCTGGATTAGCACCAAGATGTTTTGGTATTTGCATGGGTACAGTGTTAAAAAGGGTCTTACTCAGGCCAGACCATTCGTCATCCACCTTGGGCAGAGTGTCACGCTGCAGGTTAGACGCAGGCTGCGGTTCTCCTGAAACCCAAACAGAGGCCCCAATCCTCAACAGTGCGCCAAACTACCTGCACAATCACAGCTGAGGCAAAGCACTTAAAGACCAATGCCGTTTTCACAGATATACATATTCCCATTTCTCAATCATTTCACATTCTTGAGGCATCCTAGAATATTTTTAAAAATCCCTTCATCATACATGCATTTATGCTGTTTTTCTGTCTGAATAAACAGTGCCCTCTGTGGTGCAAAAAAACACAACACGCTTCAATAGACCGCATTCACAAGCTAAGCAAAACCCACATTCAGGGTTCAGATTGTGATTGTTATCCACTTACGTGGCTGGATATTTGCTCAGGCAATTAAAGTTGTGCAATTCAGGCGGTGCCCCACTGTGACCTTCGACCCCACTATCTTTTATTATCAACCCGGTTAACCGACCAGTATTTCAGCCACCTCGCCCAAGCTACTTTTAAAATCAAAACTACTATAAAAAAATGTTAGATGTCAGACATTACCTGTGGGTTTTAATCCCAACGGGGTGAAGGAGGCCGGGCTCCGGTCCGTCTTCCTCCTCCTGTCTCCCCCACTCCACGACCCTAATAAAGACCAGCCCCGTTACCATGGCGCCCCCCGCCAAACACCGCCAGCCAAAAGCGCAGTGACGGGCACTTTCACAGCTGCAGTTAGCACTGCACCCGCCGCGCTGGCTGCCAGCTCTACTGCAGACACTCATCTGCGCGGAGCTGCAACTGGAAACGAGCGCTGGCTGAGGGTCTCCGTCCGGGAGCCGCGCCAACGCGCGACCGCACCGGCCTGGGGATGCGTTAATCACAGACCGCAGGGCGGACCACAAAAAAAGGCTTTCTGTTACAGGTAGGACTTTCATCAATTACACTGGCTTCAGATTCAGTGCAGAAAGTCTGACGCGCATTGCGTCAGAAAGCATCTCGACGTGGTTTCATAAATCTGTGCTGGGACGGGGTGCGAGCGCGGCTGAGCCGGAATGGCTCCGCGGGAGCGGTCGCCGTACCTTCCATCTCCTGGCTCCAGGCGGTGGCCTCCACGCCCCGGCGGCCGGCCGCTTTGGGGACGGGGCTCCAGTTCTCGGCGTCGGGGGCGAGCGCCTGGGCCGGGAGCTTCATGGCCTTGTCGTTCCAGCCCCCGCCGTTCAGCGCCGCCGGCTCGCTCCAGCTGGCTGACACTGAGGGGAAAACGGGCCCAACGGGACGCCACAAGAGCCAAAGGGCATCGGTCACAGGCCATCCCCAGGGCTCATAATGCACAAGACTCACTCAGCGCCACCCAAAGCCAGCATCCAACAAGGTCACTTTGACAATGGACAATTTTATCAATTTAGGAATTTAATTTCATCGATCAATCAGCTTTCCGATTTCAGGCAACTGAAATGGAACCTAAACTGGGTGCTGATCTTCTGTTGGATGCCTTGCCACTTAAACAGTGTGCCTTGTCTCTGGTGGTTCTGTGGAACGGTACCTTGGGATATGACGGCTTCTCCCTTCCCAGCCTTAGAGCGTTGGGCTTCTCCTGGGGGGAGATAGGAGAGAGAGAGAGAGAGAGAGAGAGTGTGTGAGAGAAACAGCACTGCTGCAGTTCAGACTGTCCCACTTAGTCCTTTTAACAGACCAATCTGGAAGCATATTCATCAAGCATCTTGGGGCGACATAGCTCAGGAGGTAAGACCGGTTGTCTGGCAGTCGGAGGGTTGCCGGTTCGATCCCCCGCCCTGGGCGTGTCGAAGTGTCCCTGAGCAAGACACCTAACCCTAATTGCTCCCAACGAGCTGATTGGTACCTTGCATAGCAGCCCTTCACCGTTGGTGTGTGAGTGTGCGAGTGAATGGGTGAATGAGTGGCATCAATTGTAAAGCGCTTTGGATAAAAGCGCTATACAAATGCAGTCCATTTACCATCTTAGAACAGGAGACCTGATCTAGGATCAGTTTGGCCTTTTAGCTCACAATGGCTGAGGTTAATATGTGCACAGGGGAAACCTGATCTGAGATAACCACTCCTATTCAGAGCTGTCCTGTTTACGAGCGTGGGCCCGGGCCTTTTGCCTAGACTCAAAACCAGACGGCCGAAAACTGTGCTGGGCTGGGCTGCACGGGAACACAGTGCAAGAATCGCCAAAATGAAATCAAGAACAAAATGAGCTTCAGACATACAGTCACATTTATAGTTACATCTAAGGTCAAAAGTGGGCAATGTTCTGCCTCTGTTCATGACACAACAAGATCAAAATGGATAAAAATAAGAAGTGAAACACAGGTATAAAAAGCCAGTCGTTGTGAGGTCGCATCTGGAAAAAAAAGTTTATGCTACAGGTTTAAATTATACACAAGAGTGCTGCATTATTTTTGCATGTTAAAGGGAATTTTATCCTCTGCCATTTTAGCATCTCACCAGCTAACTAAGCCTAGCGGCAGGGTTACCCAGACAAGCTCCCCTGAGGTACAGAGCTGTGCGTGGCAACAGGACCCCCCCAAAGGTCACATGGTCTCAGGTGCCTTAATATATAAGAGTCAGACAACAGGAGGGACTGGGACCACACAGGGACACTTTCTGGGAAGTGCCCTACTGCATTGTGCCAAATTAGCAATCTGCTCAGCTGTTATGGGCTAATGAGACAGTGTGACAAATATAAAGGCAAAGATGAACTTTAACAATTAGAGAAAAGGATAATCAACCGGAACAGGGTGTTCTGACTCTGCTGCCATAGTGACGAGTCGAGGCCCAGAGGCAGAAGACTATGCAAACAGAAGGCGCCTTGAGAGAAGTACAGGGCTGGCATGGCCACAGAGCGCTCTTCCGCGAAACTTGAGTTCCTATGCTCACGAGAGCCTCCACAACAGGCGACAGCAACAGCGCAAACACACTGGACATGAGACTGCTCCAGTAAAAAGAATGACTCGCAGCATGTATAGCTTAGAAGTTGTCACAATGCCAATTTTAATTTATTCAATTATTTAGCAAAAACATTTATTCCTAATTGTATGTTTCTCCAAATTTGGAATGCCCAATCATTATGGCCCATTCCATGGCAGTGTGCTCCTGTACATTCATTTGGGAGAGCACAGACAAGCATGCACATCTTCCAAAGCATGTATAGTACTCAGCCAGTGTTTTTCTCCCTCTGCAGACCACCATCTGTGGCAAACAACCATTGCCCTCAAGTAAGCCATTACCCAGCAACTGCACTTTAGTGTATAACCTGAACATACGGCCCACTCATAGCCCAGCACTAAAGCACATGTGTGTGCATATGCGTGAGAGGGGTGACCAAACAGTAACCAAATGTTTGTTGACATGCTTCTAATGATGTGGTGCTGTGATGCAGGCTCCATAAGACCCTAACCTTTGCTCTTCCTCTGAATCGCGGGTACAGAAACTGTGAGTCTGGGCTGCTCCACGGGGGCGCTGGCGGGGGGGTCCCCCCCTCCCAGGCTCCCAGAATCCTCAGGCTGCTTGTCCTTCTTCCGCTGCTGTCGCTTCTCCCGGTTGCTGACCTTAGTTTCCCAGTTGCCTGAGAGACAACATGGGATTAAATGGAATAACGGGCTGCATGTTCATAGGCACAGTTTAACAATTCACTGAGGCACATGAGGGCAATGAACTTCAGCTAGATTGGTCCAAAAATGTCATGAAAATTGATCATGATAGATTTTGAATTTACAGCATGTATGATAAACTAATTTTGCTGGCTGCATCAACTGACACGGGTTGAGCGCTCAGCCACAAAATGGCTGCCATGCACCACCAAGATGGCACACAATGGTGGTTAAGGGGAATTCCCCTTTGCAGTAAAGAACTGAGACACTGTGAAAGGTGCTATAAATACCATGAACTAAATAACTAACTAAAATAAATGTGTGAAGCCTCATACAGTACCTTCATCTGGCTCTTTGCCATCAGTAGAGGTGATGGTCTTTGTTTGCTTCACCTCTGTTTTGGGTTTCTTCTTGTTCTTCTTTGACTGGGGAGACAGTTAAATTGCAAAGCTTCATTTCTGAGACTTACTACTTACTTGAAATGCCGATAAATCATTATGACTGTTCAAGACCCTGACATACAGAAAGAAAACACTCAAGGTGCTATATTAAAATACACCGCTCAATTTAGAACACACAAAAATTTAGGCTCTGCTAATGGTAGCAAATGTGGAATCACGATCATTATAGTGGTGCCAGCACCCAAATGAAGTTTGGACTGGGGCAGTTGGCACTGAATACAGAAGGAAACCACATTAGACACCAGTCCAAGCGGGGAACCCTCTCCACAGTGCCAACACGAGGCCAGGACGTGCTGCATATGCATGCTTGGATGGCAACCTGACACTACCAGCTGGCCCTTCCAAATCACTGTCCTTTCAGGGGGTTGTAGGATGGAGTATGACACTATGGGTCATAGTATCCAAGCTCGTCTAGTGTGGAACAAGATATACATTTTCTCTGGAATAGTGCCTACACAGCTAGCACCACCTGGTTAGTACTGGTCTTCAACTGTGTAAAACTCAAACCTTCTCAGTCTTGACCTCAGCAGGAAATGGTTTCAGATTTTCTTCGGCACCCTTGGCGTCTTCCTGCAGGTCCACCACAGTGCGACCGTTAGGTTGTGCTTTCTGTTGGACGATTGATGACTGGTAATTGCACAGAAGGTTGGAATGAAATTACAATACAATATTTGTTACTTGAGCATGAGCAGCTCTGTGGTGCACTTGGGGGGGGCGGGGGGTCAAATAATGGACATTTACGCAATTAAAAATATACAGTTCCATCATTCACGAAGGAGCATAATTAATTTCTCTCGCAATAGCCATGATGATTATGTTCCAACGACACTACCGAGAAAACCAAAGTATTGAACAATGGTGTGCGAACCGGTGCAGCTGGTTAGCAATCAATGGTAACGCTTCCGTGAAATGTTCAGCTTGGAAGCAAACGTTAATTAGTTGATGCCAAGTTAGCCCAGCTCACTTCCGCAAAATGGTAAAACCGACAGTACTACCCTAAGGTCGAATAAATAAATAAGCACACCTCTAGGCTATGATGCGTTCAAAGTTAAGTGGGTAACCAACATCGTATATTCAATCAATACAGCTAGCTAGCTACCAAACCAACTTATAATATATGAATATAGCTACGAAGACGAAGAGTGAAGCAAAAGTCGTGCAGCCCCTTCTCTACCCACGTCAGGTCTAGCCAATTCTGTCATGTAACGTTAGCTAGCTAACTATCGACACATGACTTTTTACTAGGATTAGCCCGATCATGCCACGTTTTCTAAGCACATATAAACTTTAACTTCCATACAGGCAGCAAAATATAAATCATAACATCATCAATCAACTTTATTTATAAATTAGATAGCAACTTATACAAAAACGTTTTCATCCAGACATCTCTACTACTGCTAGATGCCTGGCACCCAGGCAATTAAATGCTGACCACCGTTACGTTATGTCCCCCACGTTACCGTTTGTTCCAGCTATTCTAGCAAGCTATTAGATATCTAGCGATAGCGATCTAGTCGTTCTTCCCGAAGTCGCAAGTCTGCAAGCTATTCTAACTTGTAAATGAAAACTTAAGTGCGAAAGTGAAAGCGGACGGACAGTTTATTTAAAAACTTAAAAACTAAATCGATAATACGGCTCTAAGCGGCTGGCATAAGTTTGTTATATAGCTCGCTATCTAGCTAGTCTAATAGAATATTTTAACAGTTACCGAATTGAAATGACGTTAGCATATCTAACGTTACCATCATGTATTTGTATCCGAATAGCCAAATAAGCGAATCAGCTAGTAAGCTAAAGTGGGATATTCACCTTCTCAGCAGGTTTCTTTTTGTTCTTTTTCTTCTGTTCTTCAGTTTTGACAGCTTTGGTCACAGAGGCCTTCGTGCTTTCGTTACTCTCCTCAGTAGTTCTGACCGATTGCTTCTTTCCACCGAATATGCCACCACAGGCCGCGACCCAGAACACCACGATGACAAGCAGCCCAAGGAAGGCGGTTAAGAGGATAACCCATGTTGGGTAAAGCTCGGGGTTCAGACCCACATCAACGCCGAGCTCGGAGCGGAGCAGGCCCAGGCCGGTGGACAGCAGCTCCCTCAGACGATCTGATAGTACTTCGGCCTGCTGAGTTGCTAGGTCCTGCCAGGCCGCTGCCATCTTTACACTGAGCAACTAACACAGCTAACGTTACGGACTAGCACGTTAGGAGAAGGAACCCAGTGGGGGAGGCTCACTTTGATAGTATCATCTTCAACAACAGGGGAATAAATATCACAGATAGCTAGCCAGCTATATGGCTAACTCACAAGCTACGAAATACAAACGTTGACTATAATTGCTAGGAAGCTAAATTTGTACTTTCCATTCGCCGACGGCTGTCGATGTTCTCTGTTAAACGTTTTTCAAAAGTTGTTCTGTTACGTTGTCTAAGTACACAGAAAATGTAAGCTTACGATGAGAAAAAGCAGTTCCTCGTCGACATCACCTCATACAACAAGAACAGCGAATCAAAATACCTGCAAACCAAAAGACGCCTGCTTGAAGATTAGTGCAACGTCACCATTAAAATGGGATGTAACGTTCGGTTGATACAGTTGCTAGCTTGCTAGCACAAGCAAGCTCAACACGTTAGATAGATCTAAGAGACCTTGGTTGATATCTGAACGAATGAGCATGCCACGAGTAGGCTACTCTATTAAGTTATTATCGGTACCGACAATAATTTGTGTAGACTAGTCTAGTACATTCGAAATTTGTTTGTAACCATAGCTAATGTTCATCCACAAAAACGCGATTTCGCTCGTAGCACGAATACTATTCAAATCAGTCAATAATTTTGAAAGCAGGCTCACAAGGGCAATGTGGTGAATAGTAATATGCAGTTCTTCGCGATAGAAGGCTGTACATGAGGTTATAGTAAATGTCAGTTTACACCTTTACAACACTTTATATTTACAACCCCAATTTATGTTTCATTCACGTGAAGGCGATTTTCTTTGTTTTCATGTAATTGCCTTGACAACACATAAGGCAGGTATTGTTTTGCTGTTTGAGAGGAAGATGCAGAACAAATGGTTGTAATTATGACAAGCTGAACTTCCAGCCTTTCTGGTTTAGTTTAAAGTTATTTGGTTCAGTATTGCCTCGACTGGTGTGTGAAGCTCACAACCTTAGCGATGACGCAATTCACTTTGTCCTCAAACGGCCTCTTCACTGGACCGATGTAAATCCGACGGACAGGCAAGGAACTCGAATCCTATCTTGCAGACTCTGGCGGGACAGGATCGCACTTCATTCACTACATGCGGCTTAGCACGTGTATAGGCGAGACAAGTCAACTCGGTAGAAACAGCGGAAAAAATATGGTATAAGTCGTGTTTTTGTTACCACCACCAGATTTGTAGGGCGTAAACTAAATAAGTTTCACTGTCATTTGGCAGACGTTCTTATACAGAGAGTGAAACTAAAATGCGATGTAAAGCCAGTATTCTTGGAAATGAAAGCAAAACATTTTCACTGCTTCATAAAGTATGTATTTTTATATCCCATAATTTCAACAGTATTTTTTTACAAAAAAAATATTTTTTCAAAAATGAATATATGCTCAATTTTAAAATACAAACTGAAAATAAAATGCCATTTCAGACTAACATTCAATTAGTTTATTTTATTTTTGTCGAATCTGTAGAGCAAAAACAATGTGATTCTGATGTAACTTACTGTAGCCTTACCATCTTATTGATGTGCTACTGGCGTACAAAATGGGAAGAACCTCAGGCCGAATGGTACAGAAGGTTAAACACTAAAACTATCACGTAATTAGTGTTGTCCTTTGTAGCCATATATTCAAATGTCATTAAAGACATAGGTCAAAGGTGGCATTATATTTAGATTTTCCTTACATAGGCTGACCGACTTACTCTTTTTTTACAGAAATGTATTCTTTTTGGGACCAAGTATCCATCCAGACAGGTTTCTAAATTCGTTCTAAAAATGTTTTTCTTAAAATTCTATGGACAGGTTTCATAAAGTCCATTTTAAGACCATGATTTATATCAAAGCACTAGACTTGCATTAAGTGGGTGAAAAAACCCACCTAATGCAACTTTAATACAAAGTTAAAAAATCGAGTAAACTAATATTTTTGTAAGAACTGATATTTAACTACATTTAAATCCTATGGATGTAAACATCTATTTAGGGCTCTAAAAGTACACTGGATCCAACTTTAACTTTGAGGAGGGGGTATTTGTAAAGAAGTCAGCAGCCAACTACACAATATGTGCATTTATTTTGAACTATACACCAATAACACAAAACAGAAATTTTCTTCCAGAAAAAGTATCTATACCCTGCCATATGGACTTTTCCACATTGAAAGTTATCCTTCTGTTCCCTTTAAGTATTCATTTTGTGAATTGTAAATAAAATCCCCACATAAAAATTGTGGCTAAAATGACTTAAATCCTTATAAACCTATTTGCAGTGAAGTCTTTGAATTTTCAACTACAAGAGACCAGGAAGAGCCCAAATTTATATTCTACATCCAATTTTATTTTTGAAATTACCCCCTACCCCCCTATTCAAGAAAAATTACTTTTCACAAAGGCAGCAGTGAACTTTCAGTGATATTAAGTATTCTGTTTTGGGCAAAAAACAATACTCACAGTGTAGCAATCAATTATTATTACTTCTGCTGTCATCTTTGGCTGGGGTTTGGCTGTCAGTTTATACTGTCTGGCCAAATTCCTGGGAAGGTACAGTTCAAGCTGGTATAGCAGAGAGCTATGGGGGTTCAGCATTACAAACCCAATGTAGGAATGTATCTCTCCTCAGAAAACTGAAAATAAAATGAGAACAAACTGCCTGCATTTTACAATGCAGACAAAAATTACCACCAGGAATAACAAATTGTTTTTTTTTAATTTAATAAAACTGTATAGACAAAAAAATAAATCTACAAAAAAATGGAACTAGCAATATTACACAACAGTAAACACGTTTTTTTTTTTTCCTTCGGTCAACCTCTACACGAAACCAAAGTTCTTGGTCTTAATGGCTAGTAAAAGTTTCTGCTTGAGAATCTGTTTGGAAGAGTAGAGTGGCACGTAGAGGCGGGAGATGCAGGTGTTGGCGGTGGGGAGGTGCTGGTCGTCCGGAGGACGAATAGTGATGGAGGGCATGGGCTGGAAACCCTCCTCACTGGCCGGCAAAGACGGGCTAGAGGTCCAGAAGTAGACCTGCAGGGGGCGATGGAAGAGAGATTCCTGAAGCTGAGGAACAGGCAGACTTCTAGAACACTTCAGTAAGATAATTAGCATGTCTATCTTCTCCGGAAAGCTGAGAGGGCGTTTGGAGGTTCTCTTACCAGATCTTGTCTCTCGGTCATGCTCATCTTCTCTGTGATGGACCAGAACCAGCGCTTGAACTGCAGTAGCTTCTCTGCATTTTCCCCTGAAGAGATTCAATGACACAAAGCAGCCAAATTACAATGCATACTCAAAACACACGTGTAGGCAAACATATGCACAAGCCATGTTCAATAAATGTGATTTCAATTTTTTTCCAATACAGTGCTACCTTGAAAATAAATACACAAGTTACATTGGCCACATGAAGCCTTCCCAAACCCCTCCACGTGCAAACATCGGCGAGTGAATCCTGTACCTGATTCGTCGTTGAAGGAAGTAAAGCTGATGAGCATCTGCACATTGACCTCTCCACAGCCGTTGACCAGCAGCCTGAAGTCCTCCGCCGTTAGGTCCTCAAGAGAATTTTTCGGAAGCACGTCCAACAGGCCCTTCCTCATGGCCTACAGAGACGACACTTTCAGCACTGTGCACCAGCACTCACGCACCTTCTCAAACCTTTCCCTGGTACTACTTCCACATTATCCAGAGCACATCATTCCACTTAGGTCTAACCACCAACTCCAGTGTCACGTTACTTTACCAGTACATATAAAAACATGGCTACATATACTGATAATGCTAGCAGTTGACTATAATTGCCATAAAATATGATTATGCTAATATAACTCCTGAGTTGCTTAATCTAGCGTTACTTATGTTTTTTCGGTAGTCACCACTAGTCTTTCTACTGAATGCACATACGCACTCTGTTTTGTATATCAACCTAATTAAGTGTCATGACTGATACCACAAATAGCAGCTAATCCGGCAAGTACACAGGAACTCAGCAATGATCCAACGACCGCTCCAGAGTTGGCATTTGGACATGCAGATGTCCCTTTACATGTTCTTCTTCTTCACATGTTCCTCTAAATCATTGTTGGCTTTATATCCTTTGTTTTCAAAGCAGAACAGACGAGCGTCCCTGTGAGATTATAGCCGAACCCTGTTTAGTGCACTCACGTGCAGAGGCTGCTCGGCCACCACCAGCATGCGGTGCTCCGCATACTTCCTCACGTACTCGTACACGTTCAGCGGCGTCACCGGCATATTCACACCGCCAGACAGGAGCTCCACCTGTTACAAACATAAAACATTACAACCAGACAGGAGCTCCACCTGTTACAAACATAAAACATTACAACCAGACAGGAGCTCCACCTGTTACAAACACAAAACATTACACC
Source organism: Anguilla anguilla (assembly GCF_013347855.1). Taxonomy (NCBI): domain Eukaryota; kingdom Metazoa; phylum Chordata; class Actinopteri; order Anguilliformes; family Anguillidae; genus Anguilla; species Anguilla anguilla. Next base: position 49,659,965 of record NC_049201.1, on the reverse strand, counting down.
CCTGGAAAAACCTCCACCCAGCTGTTATTAGATTTTCAGTGAATAGCTCGGTGAAAGTCATACAAGGCTGAGCTACACTCAAGATTAAATTGCAGGGGGAAGCCATTTCCCGCTCCTCGATGGCTAATATCTCCAATCTTGTTTTCTTTGAAGGGCGCATGCGGCAGGGCCGTCCATTTTTGCTTTTCAAATTGGGGAGTTTGACAAGCGGCCTTTCCCAGATATAAAAGCACCAAAAATAAACATGTTGAATTTTCCATTCCATTAAGCTCGCAGACCGCCTGTGACAGGCGCTCCCTTACCTGCCCGGCGCCCTCCTCTTTGCAGAGGTCGATGGCGAAGGCCAGCTCCATCTGGGCGAAGACCGCCTCGGCCTCGCCGGTCTGGGCGTGGCGGAAAAGCTGCCGCAAACTCTCGTACGTCACCGGGTCGAAGAACGCAAAGTCGTGCCAGTTCACCTGCGCACGAAGGCGTGACATCAGTGACGCAAAATACACATACGCGCACACACGCACATACACACACACACACTCACAGCCTTTTTAATACTGCCAGGTCTAAAATGAGCCACACTGGCGCCTCAAGACAGTGTCTCAAATGCTGAGAGGTTAAAACTGTTTGGCAAAAAAAAAAAACAAACATACGGCACTGCAGTGAGGTACTTTCTGATCTGGAGTCATTTTCCATTTCATGGTGGGAGTGAACCAATATTTGATCATGTCAGACCAGCTAGCCTATTTGTTGCAGTGGTTATCAAGCCAGTAGGCACAAAATCAAACAAAACCCTGAGAACTCTGTAGCTGTGACGAGCAGCGTTGCCAACTCAACAACTTTGTTGCCAGATTTAGCAGACCCCCCCATAGCCATCTTCATTTCTCAAAAGCAACACCCTTTGAAGAACTGAGATTTATCAGTACATTTTGTGATTATTTGCAATTATTTGAGTGAGTGCTGTCAATCAGAGCTGAGAGAGAGAGAGAGAGAATAAGTTATGTTTGAAAGACTATTCTTACCTTTCTTCCAAGTAGAACCTTGATTACGTGTCTGTTCAAGGTTATGGGACACAGTTCATTCTGAAGCAGGCATAGCCCAAGTATCCTGGGAAGAGGAATATGGAAGCATTTTTAAATCGCTGCTCTTTACTGATGTTTTGAGTCTGTGTATTACCCATGTATGGGCCAGAGAGACGGGTGTGGCTGTACCGGCCGATGTTGCGGAAGCAGTTGAGCCGGGCCTCCGTGTTCTTGCCGGGCCGGGGCGAGTAGAAGCCCCTCTTGCCCGGCTGGTAGAAGAGGGGGGCGTTGTCGTCTCCGTCGTCGGGGTCGTCCAGCTCCATGTCCACCACGCTGCGGGTGGAGCCGTGCCGCTTGCGGTTCTCCTGCTGCTGAGACAGGGCGCACGGTGTCACACACACACACACCCACACACACCGACACGTACGCACACACACACACACAGGCCATCTCTCATGCACACACACAGTCACTCAGATGTTTGGACCCAGTGTACTGTTAACTAAAAAACTGCTCACCTGCGATTTATCGGAGGAGTCCAGCATGCCGAGGTCTAGTATACTATTTGCCCCATTTTCCCTGTAGAGAGAGACGGACATAAGGAAATTACAATGTTAATGACAGGAAAAGGCCAAGAGATTATCTAGTGCTGTATCTAGAACACAAAGTGCCTCTGCTTCTACTACAGGACCTGGACAGCCAACCCATGCATAAACAAGTGTGTTTGGAGTGGTGGTTTGGCAAAGACATATCTGTGGATAAGAGCAGAAATGTACAAAATATAAAATGTACAAAATATAGCATGCAGTGTTGGTTTGGTGAAGCTGTGAATGGACTAAATGGACTGGTAAATGGACTGCATTTATATAGCGCTTTTATCCAAAGCGCTTTACAATTGATGCCAAGCTTTGGTGAAGCTGTGGCTAAGTGTCTGAGCATACAGAGTGTGTAAGGTGCAGGGTTTGAATGTACAGAGTGTATGGTACAGGGCATAACTGTACAGAGCGTAGAGTGCAGGGTGTAAGTGTACACAGTGTAGGGTGCAGGGTGTGAATGTACAGAGTGTAGGGTGCTGGGAGTGAGTGTACAGAGTGTAGGGTGCTGGGAGTGAGTGCACAGAGTGTAGAGTACAGGGCGTAAGTGCAGAGTGTAGGGTGCTGGGAGTGAGTGTACAGAGTGTAGGGTGCAGGGCGTGAGTGTAGAGTGTTGGGTGCAGAGTGCTCCACCTTCCGTGTGCGATAATGAGCTCCATGGCCTCCTCCACCCGGGCCCTGAGGGAGTCCTCGCTGGCCAGCAGCAGCAGCAGCTGGGCGGGGGACAGCTCCAGCAGCATGCCTGTGATCTTACTGGCGAATGCCTGAGGACACAGACACAGAACGACTTTCAGATGCAGCTCAGCTGCTAAAACATCTCTTAACACAACGCAGGTCTCGGCTCACTACCATTAGTGTGCTCTCTGAACCTTTCAGTTTTTCACAAGTAGTTTAGTTTCACAGACCAGTCCCCACCTTCAGAATTTAACACTTTGCTGAAGGTGCAACAATTAACTAAAATGTAAGAATTATTGATCTGAGCACATTACAGAAATTCTAGATAAAGTGAGATAAAATTGAGATAAAATTTAGAATTATTTGTAACACAATCATTTATTTCTGGTATAAAGAGACATTAAAGGGATAGTCCAACTTTCGCTTTTTGGCTTTCTTACCCATAGTTAGACAGTGACATCAATACCAATGTCATCCAGTACAAAAATATTACACAATATTTGCGTGCTAACTATGGGTAAGAAAGCCAAAAACGAATTTCCCAAAAAGTGGGACAATCCCTTTAAGAGGCGAATCCCTCATTAGACATTAAGTGTCTAATCAAAAACAATTAACAACTGGTTATAAGAAATGCAACTGCAGTTGGAATGAAAAGCAGCATACACAGGGGGGCCCAGGGTCGGGGGCCCCTGATATAATTTTTACATCATAAACAGATCTGCTTTCATTCACTGCTGAGCTCCTGTTAAAAGTGAACTCAAACCGAAGCCTGAGAGCAGTGGGGTGTGCTGAGGGGCAGGGCGGGGCAGGGCGGGGCAGGGCAGTACCGGCTGCATGGTGTGCACCCTGGGGTACAGCCTCTCGCCCAGGGCCTGCCTGTGGGCCGGCAGCGGGTCCGGCTCCTCGCTGGGGTTCCCTTCGGAGGCGGGCCTAAAGGGCCGGGTGTCGACGGACAGCTGTCTCCTCGAATCCCTGAGACACACACACAGACACACACACGGGGATGAGAGGGGCAGCTCCAGTCTCAAAGCACTACGGGGCGTGGTTTTGTTTGAGAGGACGGCGGGTGGCAGCGTGTGATTGGCTCACCTGTCCCGGTCTCTGCGAGACCCCGCCCTCAGGCCTCCGCTCCTTCTCTCTCTCTCTCGGTCTCTGTTCCGCAGACGCTGCATCAGATCTGCACACAGGAAGATTCATTCTGTCATCCCACATTCACTAAAACCACCGGCATTCAACACCCACTCACCAGCTGTGAGAGAAACCATGACGACAGCGCACAATAATGTCAAATGGCCTCAACAAAAACTGAGGCCATTCTGCAAATTAAAAACCAGGGCAAAGCACAGCCCAGTTTGATCCGCGTTCCAACAAAAAATTCCCAGGCAAACATTGTAACAAAAGGCCCTCACCAGTGAGCACAAACACATGTCCAAACATTGGCACTAACCTGACCAAACCAAAGCAAAATAAAAACCATAAAAAGCAAAAAAAAAAATCCACTCTTGGAGAAAGTGCGATAAAACAGGCACGCTATTCACGGAGAGCGTGCTCAGACCGGCTGCGGGCCCAGGTGCATTGTGGGCAGGGGTACGTACTGCTGGCCTGCATGCCCTTGGCGGCGCTCTGCACGCAGTCCAGGTTGGGCAGCTTGTCGCCGGAGAGGAAGGCCTGGGCGACGGCGGTGTAGAAGCTGCGCGCCACGCCGCTGCCCTCGCCCGGCTCGTCCTTGAAGGTGACCTTGACGCGGTGCACGGCCATGGGCGTGGTGGCGCAGCGGCGGCCGAAGTGCGCGTTGAGCTGCCGCATGGTCTGCTGGATGAGCTGCTCGCGGTCGCGCTCCACCTCCAGCGCCAGGTCCCGCGACTGCTGGTTGCGCAGCTTCTCCATCTCCCGCCGGAACTTGGACTCCTTCACCTCGAAGCCGCCCAGCTCCGTCAGGATCTGCCCCGAGCGCCAGGAACGGGGACAAAGGTCACACCAACGGATTCATTTTACACCATTTTTACAATTCCAAGCAAAAATGTCAGCTCTGATATCGTGCTTGATATCAGCTGGATATCAACCCCTGTCCGCTGGCTATAGTGTGCAGAGGGTACTGTTCATTCAGACCCGGTGTAAAAAGCGCACTCACGGATCCGGGCTCCGCCCCCACGTCCTCCATGAACACGCGGCCGAAGAGCTCCAGAGAGAGGCGCCAGCGCCCCAGCAGCATGTCATGGGAGATCAACATGCCCATGAAACTGCAGTGAGGCCTGGAGAGAGAGAGAAAGAGAGAGAGAGTGAGGGGGGGGGGAGAGAGGGGGAGATAGAGAGGGAGAGGGAGAGAAAACCATGTCACTACATCTATGGAGAGAAAACTACGCTGCCACTCACACTTTTACGCAACTAGCTAGTTTCAACAGAGGGAAAAACAAAAAAAGCAAATGCAGAGGGGATGAGGGTTAGCGAGTGGCAAGTTTGAGTCTAGCATATGCGCTAGCCAACTACATCTGTAGCGGTGGAACACAGTTAGCCACATCCTGCCAGGGCACAGGGGCAAATGTCAGGCCTAGGAGTTCTGATGCTTCAGCGGCCACAAGCCGCCCACAAGGTTAACGGCTACAGGCGACAGCGCTAACTCTCCTGCAGTAAACTGCCTGAGTCGCAGTGTGCTAAAGGAGACCAGCCACTGGCTCACAGGCTGGAGTGTCAGTGAGCAAAATGCAGGGCAGGTACGTTAAAAAGGGGAGGTAACATGGGGGGGGGTGCGTACCTGAAGGAGGGGAGCGGTGGCCCCTCGCTCTCGGCCAGCCCGATCTCGGCCAGCAGGCTGCTCTTGAGCTGGGCCGCCAGGTCCTGGGCGGAGGGGCCGGGCTTGGGCACCTCGGGCTCCGGCTCGGCCACGCCCACACCCGCGTCCTCCCCGGCCTTCCGCTGGGACTGCATGCTCATCACGTTCCTCATGTTGGCCGAGTACGACATCTTAGTGGGCAGGATCTGAGCGAGGAGGAGGAGGAGAGTCACAAAGCACACGGTGATCTTTACTGCCAACCAATCCTTCATTCATCTGGTTATAGCAGCACTTTGACCAGTACCCATAACACAATAAAACATAAAACAATAGAAATTGACGTATTTGATGGTAAATGTATTTTTCAAAAATGTTCACAACCTTTTCTTTTTTATACTTTGTGTACCCTCGCTTTTGCAAGGATAACCCTACGGAGTCATTAATGGTCAGCCATTTTGTGGTTGCTTCTGAGGTATGCTAGGGATCATGCTCTTGCTGAAAGATCCAGTTGTGGCCAAGGTTGAGTCTCCTGGTACCAAGGGAACCAAGATTTTGACCACAATGTCTCGATACATGCTGGAGTTCACGTTTCCATTGACCTTAACATGAAAGATCCACAGTATTATTTCACTGTAGGCATTACATTTACATTTTCAGCACATGCACCCTTTTTCCAATACCAAATCAACCTTTTGGTATGCATGGCTAACAAGCTCAATTTTTGACCATAACACCTGGTTCCAATTGTTTCAACGGCAAAACAAAATTCCAATGCCATTTGGTTTCCTCCAGAAGCAACTCCAGATGCTTATTTTATTGATTTCTCCCAATGGTTTTTTCTTTAGATAACCCTTCCAAAAAACCTGTTAGCATAGCAGTGGTGTCAGATGGTAGATTTGTGCTCCCAAGACACAACAAAGATTACAGCTCTTTCTTTGCCTTCCAAGCCACCTGCTCATGGTGTAAGGGGCCAAGATACACTTGCATCCTCTACCAGGCAGGTTTATCACTGTTCCAGGGTTTTTTATTTTATTTGTAAGGAAAAGACCGTTCATTTCATTTTTTATACCCCAGGGAAATAGAAAGCCATGGGAGGCGACAATAAACCTTAGCCAAAATTGAAATTAAATTAAAGTATCATGTTAAGTCAGAGATTTACTTTTGTTGGGGTTCAATTAAAAGAAATATCAATAGTGTGAATACTTGTGAAAAGAAAGTTATTTTTGGAAAGAAAAATATTTGTTAAACAGAATCGTTATCTGAGCAACAGTATAAGTTTAAAAGGATGAGTTTCACATTTCATAGCTCATAAATATATATGTACTGTTTAGTCTTCTTTACTCATCTTTATCAAATTTGTGAATAATTCTGGAGGGCACTGCAGCCATTTAGGTAAGACAAACTTACTCTATTGTAGATTAATCTGGTAAATTTTGAATCATATAAGACCATTTACATTTACCAGACTGTGGACCCCATCCACACACTATAAGATCGCTACAACAGGAAGAGTAACTCTGCAGGCCAGAATGAAAGATCAGACTGGTGATGCGCTGTGGCAGACTGGTATCCATGGTTACCTCCAGGCAGTTCCTGTCCACGGTCACCTCGGTAAGGCCTTTGCTGGCACTGAATGAAGAGGAGTACAGTCCCTGACTGGGCCTCCCAAACAGGTCCTCCTTCCTTGCGTTCGGCTACAAAGCATCAAAAGAAGAAACATTGCTTGTAAGTTTGTAAGGACAGTTTTTACAGAACATATTTACAAGATTAGTTAACAAGTTACACAACACGGGTTTAGTACACAGTCACACTGCAAATACAGGATGAACAAGTAAAACTAATTACTTAAATGTACTGTTTCTCTGTGAAATTAGCCACCAGATCTCCATTAATTTGAGGTAACAAATATCTGTGGCACATGTACAGGAAAAACAAAACTTCAGCCCAAATGACGAACAGACTAAACCTTTAGTTATTGACTCATAGTTACTGTATGTGTGCTCTCAAAGTGAAAACAGATTAAAAGAACAGAACATGAAACAGTTTAACCCTTTCCCTTAATTTTATGGATTAAACTTGCAAGTGAAAACCTTGATTAATATTCCAACTTAATCATTCTCTAATCCAGAAAAACAAATCAGGCAAGAAACAAATGTTGCAAGTCATGAGCTGCAAGGACAAGGACAGGATGGAGTACACAACACGTGTGTATGTACACACATTTAAATGCAAAAGTTCAAGGTCTATAAAGTTATGATTTCAATAGGTCGCAGACTTCAGGCCGTCTTTGAATGTAAAGGATTTGCAACCAAGTATTACGTGTGTTGACTTCACTGAAGATTATGTTCATTTGCATTTGCTCCCCTATAATGGAGGGACTAATGTAAACAGGGCTGTAATTTGTACATGGATCACCTGATATGGATGTAAACAAACACACACATCATGTGACTGGTCGTTCTGTACCCAGTCCTGCCCTTTATCTTGCAGCTCATGACCTGCACCGCTTGAATCTGCCATATTTAAGTTTCCTAAGGCCAACAACCAGAGAAACAAAAACACAAAACTCAAGGCAACCTAAATATGGGCACCCTAAACAGGAGGGCGCGGCGGGAAGCTGGGGGGTTTACCTGTAACAGGTGCGGCTGGTCCGCCAGCGGGATGGCCTCAGCCAGGGGAACCTCGAAGGGGTTCGGGGGGATGCAGCCCAGGAAGGTCATGGAGTCGGAGCGGCGGAAGAAGGCGTGGTTCTGCCCCGTCTCGGCAGGTACGGGCTCCTCGTCTTTGTCCTGGAGGGTGCAGCCTGAGGGGGAGAAGAACCAGCCAGCGCTGTTTAGCCTCTACCATTCAACATGCTGTTCCCCGAGGCCATGTTCTAAAGCCCTAAAATCTACTGTTCCCCAAGGCCATGTTCCAAAGCCCTAAAATCTACTGTTCCCCAAGGCCATGTTCCAAAGCCCTAAAATCTACTGTTCCCCAAGGCCATGTTCCAAAGCCCTAAAATCTACTGTTCCCCAAGGCCATGTTCCAAAGCCCTAAAATCTACTGTTCCCCAAGGCCATGTTCCAAAGCCCTAAAATCTACTGTTCCCCAAGGCCATGTTCCAAAGCCCTAAAATCTACTGTTCCCCAAGGCCATGTTCTAAAGCCTTACACTCTACTGTTCTCCAAGGCCCCTGTTCTAAAGCCCTAAAATCTACTGTTCCCCAAGGCCATGTTCCAAAGCCCTAAAATCTACTGTTCCCCAAGGCCATGTTCCAAAGCCCTAAAATCTACTGTTCCCCAAGGCCATGTTCTAAAGCCCTAAAATCTACTGTTCCCCAAGGCCATGTTCCAAAGCCCTAAAATCTACTGTTCCCCAAGGCCATGTTCTAAAGCCTTACACTCTACTGTTCTCCAAGGCCCCTGTTCTAAAGCCCTAAAATCTACTGTTCCCCAAGGCCATGTTCCAAAGCCCTAAAATCTACTGTTCCCCAAGGCCATGTTCCAAAGCCCTAAAATCTACTGTTCCCCAAGGCCATGTTCCAAAGCCCTAAAATCTACTGTTCCCCAAGGCCATGTTCTAAAGCCCTAAAATCTACTGTTCCCCAAGGCCATGTTCTAAAGCCCTAAAATCTACTGTTCCCCAAGGCCATGTTCTAAAGCCTTACACTCTACTGTTCTCCAAGGCCATGTTCCAAAGCCCTAAAATCTACTGTTCCCCAAGGCCATGCTCTAAAGCCTTAAACTCTACTGTTCTCCAAGGCCCCTGTTCTAAAGCCCTAATTACAAATATGTCCTTATACAAAAACCCTGTGTATAGAGAAATTCATAGACCTGAGATAAAGCACATCAAATAAAGAACAATATACTTCTTAAAATAAAATACCTCATTTCCTTACTGGGTTTAAATTAATGACCAAGCCATGGCTCGATAGCAGCTTTTCATGCAAGATGAAAGGAACATTAGCCAACCCCACTGCATTAGCAATATTATCTCTATGGTGCACTCGCACTGATGACAGGGACCTGAAGAGCAGCGCTCTGATCTGAGCTGTACCTTTATGAAACTCCCTCTTCCTCCTGCCACAAGTCTGCCTAAATCCTCTCCTGCTGTGTCTGCCTTCCAGAGAGCCTAGCGGTGCTTCACAGGTCATCACACAGACGCGTCATTAGCACAGCAGCACAGTCACACCGCACAGAGCGCTCAGTCACAGGAAGCACAGCCGCAGCCCGGCGCCACAGCGCTAACGGAGCCGCGCGGACGGCGCGAGCGCGACGCGCCAGCCACTCACTCTGATTGGTGTCCTCGTCGTTCTCGTGCTCAGAGTCCTCGTTGTTGTCCAGACCCAGCTCCAGAATCTCTCGCGGTCTGAGAGAGAGAGAGAGAGAGAGAGAGAGAGAGAGAGAGAGAGAGGGGGTAAAGAGAGAGAAAGAGACGTGGTTAAAGGATGCAAGGTGCTCAGTTTGTGTATTGTCCATCACTAACCCTTCATCCTTCACCACTTCCGCCTCCCTGCTTTCCCTCTAACCTTAAGTAAACGTGAGCTGCTAGCTCGTTTTTAATGCATTAATCTGCACGGCTAAATATATTAAAAGGCACGAAACAAGGATTTTTATATCAGCTCACATTTTCTTTGATATAGATCTCCTTTCTGTTTTTGCTTTCAACAAATGAACTGGCCCACTGTGCATTAACCTGAAACACCTGAGAGAGTGTGAACATGTCTTTGTGGGGACTTACTCATTATTTCTCAAATGGCATTTAGGGAATTACACAGTCCATGTTCTCATTATAATGGCAGTTCAGTTAGGTTCTGGATTCACACAGTGCACCATGGGAAATGACTAAAGCTGGAAGTGTCTGAGCATGCGGGCACCTCTTCCTGTCGATCTGCGGCGTCTCCAGGGTGGTCTGCTGGTTCATGGCCTTGATCCAGTAGATGAGGGCCTGGAAGACGTAGGCCACATGCTTGAGCGAGCACACGTCCAGCACGGGCAGCACGTCTGAGTGCTCGTCGTTGTGGGAGCGCATCAGCGAGAGGGCGTAGTTCAGGAAGTCCCCGCGGGCCGACAGCATGCCCTGCCGCGCGCTGAGCAGCGTGGCCGCACGCCTGAAACACACACACACACATGCTAATTAATCTGACACGCAGGTGCTGCCAACGGAATGTCAGAAATCAAACAGAATTGAGTACGTGAGTGTGTAAGTCCACTTGCAGACATTAACACATTTCAGATGTTGGTGGCTTATGTGGACATCCAAGCAGGACAGAGTTCCTGTGTGGTCCAGATTTTTTTTGACACTGGGTAACTGATTATATGTGAGGAGGGAAAGTTTAGTAACCCATGGAAATGTACTGATATGTTGATATGTTTGTGTTGAATCACAGGTGAGTGAGATGTATGTAAGTATGGAGAGTGAGTGTACTCTGAGTGCCCTGTCCCGGGCCGTATCGGGGCCTCACCTCCGCCCCTCCAGGCTGCGCAGGCTGGCCTCCTCCCGGGCGGTGACGCGCTCCCGCCGGCCCGAGTGCTGCGAGGCGTGCAGCGGGTGGCTGGGGTGCCCCGGGTCGCCGGCGGAGGACAGGGCCGAGCCGTAGCGCAGCTGAGCCTCCGTGGAGTCCATGATGGACACCATCCAGTTCCAGGTGGGGATCAGCTTCTCCTCCACGTAGTTCTGAAAGCACACACATAATGAACACATCTGATCCTCACATACACACATACTCAACACTTCTGATCCTCACACACACACACACATACTCAACACTTCTGATCCTCACACACACACACATACTCAACACTTCTGATCCTCACACACACACACACATACTCAACACTTCTGATCCTCACACACACACACATACTCAACACTTCTGATCCTCACACACACACACACATACTCAACACTTCTGATCCTCACACACACACACATACTCAACACTTCTGATCCTCACACACACACACACATACTCAACACTTCTGATCCTCACACACACACACATACTCAACACTTCTGATCCTCACACACACACACACTCAATAGATCTGATCCATACACACACACACACACACACACACACACAAACCGATCTGATCCATACACACACACACAAACTCAACGCATCTGATTCTCATGCGCACACACAAACACACACTCAACAGATCTGATATCTGACCTTCAGACATATACATATACACACACACACACACAAACACACACAGCGATGCTCCTCACCTGCAGGTTGACAGCGTCCTGGTAGGACAGCTTGACGGCGGCGGGGTACTGGGAGTACACCAGGTGGTTGTATTTGGGGATGAGGCCCATGAGGTCGGAGATCTGGCGGATGACGATGCTGTAGGCGCGCGCCAGGCTGCTGGCCGAGGTCAGGTAGCTGCTGGAGCTGCTGGCCTCCAGGGCCGCCGCCGCCGCCGCCGCGCTGGTGCTGATGGCCCCGCTCCGCCGCAGGTTAGACGGGTCGATGTAGATCAGCCCGGTGGAGCTCGCTGTGGAGGTGTACACACGCACGGACACACAACACACACACACATATAGACACACAACATACACACACATACAGACACACAACATACACACGCACGCATAGACACACACATACAGACACACAACACGCACGAACACACACACACACATACAAACACACACACACACGCATGGACACACACACACATAGACACACACATACAGACACACAACACACACACACACACATACAGACACACAAACACACACACACAGACGCACGCACACACAACACACATACAGACACACACACACGCACAGACACACACATACAGACACACACACACACACACGCACGGACACACACATGAACACACACAAACACACGCACGCACACACATACAGACACACACACACACACACACAGACAGACAGACAGACAGACACACACATATACATACACAGACGCATATAAAATAACACAATGAGTCTCTGTTTCTGTCCATTAAATTAAGAATTACTGGGGCAGACAAGTACCATACTCCTGCAACTCAAAACACACGTCTTAATAACCTCACTCCCCTTGAGTTGCGTGCTGTGCACTTTGTTTCTGACCTTGATTATAAGGGCTTGTTTAGTGGCCTTTATTAGTCCTTCATTAGTAACTGGGGTGTAAACTGTAGGCTTCAGCACAATTTTGATTTGTGAGGCAATGGGTCTGTATTTCGAAATATCACACATTTTGCTCCAAAACCATCTGATATAGTAAGAAACAATCAATATATATGATCCAGCTAACACAACCCTGTTACAACATACACATACAACCAAAATGAGGAGGAGGTTTACTGACGTCACAGTTTAAAACTAAGATAAATGGCACAAGCACAATGATGATGAGGTCAAGTTGGAAATCTAAACAATGACGTTGGCAGTGTTGCTAGAGAGCAAATCGAAAGTATTCTGCTTCGATCCATAATGATAGGGATCGATTTTTGCATGTTGTATCAGCTGGATTGGATCGTTGCCCTATGAACCAATACCTTAATCCGGATCAATGTATTGCTACACCCCTACAAGTGACTGTACATATTGTTATAAATTGCTCACAATCGCCTCAATCGCCTCGGGAATTATACCCAAATCTTTGTTCTCTTTCAGGACCTTAATTCTGTTTATCTGAAGGACAGCATCACCCACAGCACAGAGCCCCCATCTCTCTGCTGAGGGATTGTATTTTTATTTTGTCCAGAGGGAAGCGTGCCACTTACTGGCCCCAACAAAATACACTTACAGCAGCAACTCAGATATACCAGCTAAGCCAAACTATACTTAGCTTCATCGGTTCACATGAGAATGCTACAGGAGATTGTGGCCTGACTCCTGGGCTAAATAACAAATATTAAGAGAGCAACTGCACTGTGACCATTTGCATTTCTAGGCCAGACACTGTACTCCAACATTCTCTGGCAATCCAGGAGCACACAGAGAAGCACAACTCCCTTCAATCACATGCTGCCCGCAGCAGTTTTCACTTTGCAGTTCACTTGCTAAGCTGCCTATTTCAGCAGGAGTCACTACTGCATGATCCCAATCACAAGCACAATCCCGCCAACTAAAATTCTCCCTCCCCAAGTGAAGCAATGGCCATTTGTGTGCTGCCCGGTGTGGCTGCTGGTCACCGTCAGCAGTAAGAACGGTTTTAAGGTTTTAACAGATAAAAGTGTGACGACAACAGGGTGGGTGCAGAACACTGAGTTTTCACCACAGTTAGATATCTGAAGTTCAAGGGAGAGGTCAGAACACTAAAATTTAAACTGTTTCAAATGTGTGACCATCCCGGGGCTTCCCCACTCACCCACAGGGGTGGAGGAGCTGGAGGGGGCGGTGCCGGCGGCCCTCTGGCTGGGGGTGCTGCGCACGGCCCACTGCATGGAGCGCGGGGCCTGGGCGGCGCCGCCGGCCTGCGAGGCGCCCGAGGCGCGCTCCAGCGGCTCGTCCAGCAGGACGGTCTCCTGGTCCGCCTCGTCGCTCTGGCTGCTGCTGCTGTCCGAGTCGCTCGAGTCGTTGGACTGGGAGTCGTCCTCTGAAAAGAAGGCAGGGACACTGCTGGCACCTTCAGGAGGGAGGAGGGATTCAGAACAGAACACGGTTCAGTGCCGGCCACGCCCCCCCCCGCCCCAAGCCCCGCCCCTCCAGCCCCAAGCCCCGCCCCCTCCCACCCCAAGCCCCGCCCCCCCAGCAGTGTGCGTTAGAGCTCCACGTCACCACTGTTACACACCGAGACCTCCACAGCCGCGAAAAAAAACACCAACCCGCACCACTCAAGCGACACCTGACCTAACAGCCCAGACGCAATCCCATAAAGCATGTTGTGCAGTTCTATCACCATATTGTTTCTGCAAGCATACTGTATTAGGGTAAGGGGCTTCACAAGTGATGTGTGAACAGCACATTAAAGTAATAAAGAGAAGCATTAATGAATGCCAAAAAAAGAACTGACCAACATAAGACCACCCTGGTCAGCAGGGCCACACACACCTTAGTTTGTTATTTAGCATATGAAAACCAAAGCAACAATAAGTAAATAAACAAGCCCCAAATACTTCAGGTTAGAGTCCAAGCATGAAAAGGTAACATATTAATAACACAAGTGGAGCGTGCGTGTGGGACAGGAGAGATTCGGGGGAACTACATCTTTAGTTTGTCTTCACTCTTGTCCTGGCGTGTGTGCATGTATGGAAATAAAGGGGAGCCCATACCAAACAAAGGAAAGGCCAGGGAGACCCTACTTCCTGCAAATGAGATAAATCCTGTTTTGAGCCAAAGACTAGAACACGTTATCATTTCAACAGTAACTGAGCACTTGCAACACAGCTGGCGCGGTTTCCCTAGCGGGCTTGTGCAACACAACACACCCTGCTTCGGAATTACACAACACGCTCAGATCACACTTTAAAAGCATGAATGCTCCAAAACTATCCAGCTACATACTGCTCAAACATGGGCCTCATTGACACCAACAAATGATTTTTCTTTGATCTGTTTGTTAAAAATCTTAAATCAGATCTCATCTTAAAGAGGAACATTAAATGCAAAAGCAAAATGTCTGTTACGTTGTATCTGACAATACAATGTACTGTAAAGCAAAAACTTGGGCATTTTAAGTGAAAAATGTATTTCTCTTGTGTTAAGCTCAGAAAGTCTGAGCATTCAGAATGAAGGCATTCTGAAGACATGAAGGGTTTAAAACCTTCCAGAGATAAAAAAAGAAGAAATCTACAGTTTCTATTTGCAACTTAATCCTCAACGAGGAAAAAAAGGTTGTGTGCCTTTAGCCACTGCGATCCGAGTACCTGCTTCAGAGCCAGCCGTCGCCGCAGTAACCACACTCCTCCGGCCACTGGCGTTATCCTGGTTGCTATGGTTACTCTCACTGTCACTCTCGGTCTCCGCGGCTGCCAGCAGGTCCAGCTCCATGTCACTGCCTGAGGATGAAAGGGCCGTCAACCCCAATCACGGCTCCCATTTCCGCACGCGCTCAGACAGTGATGAGAGAGCAAGGCGTCGCAAACCCAGAACCTTCCGGGGTCATTGTGTGAGAAGGGGCGACTCGACAGGGCCAATATCCGACTGCTTTCCAGATTACGTCTGAAATTAATTTCAGCCTGAACCGTTTCCTATGCCTTATGCAGCCCGACACTGCTGTTCTCAATAAAAGAGGGGGCGTGGCATCCTGTAGCACCAGCACCGCATGTGGAGGGAAGCAAATTACTGCGTGAGAGAGAGTGAGCTGAGAGTGAAAACAAATCAACAGCACTGCAAATCGTTTGGGCCCGTGCAATTCCACCCCGCTGGGAAACAAAATGACACTTCCACTGGCTACCTTTAGACAACCCAGATCTATTGTAAATATGGTGAGCAGTCCTGAAAACTCGACCTCTTTGACCTCTCAGCATCAGTCTTCTCATCCATAAATTTGGGCTTGAATTAATTTCACGTTCGTACACAACTGTAGCTTCAGTTTCAAATTGTGAGTAGCTTGGCTAACGCTAGGGATGCATAAATACTGCTAGTGCGACAGACGCCTTGGGCAGCTGCATTAAAACCACACCCGGATCCGGGAACTGCAGCAATTACACCTCTAACACTGGCACAATATAAAAACCCAGTTTTAATAATGAATAAGCACCATAAAATAAAAACTCTGCACATATGTACAGGAACTGGGAATTGCATTGCAATGCCAAACCATAAGAATGATTTTGCCAAGCACAACAGAATTACAGAAGGCTTTGATCTGAAGCTTATATAAACAAATAGTCGTATGGTATATATTACTACTGCAATAAACATACGCACTTAACAAAATTGGGTGGATTTTTCCTTTTAAATAGGCATGTCAAATAAGAACACTATTATTATTTGCAGTGACAATGTGGGGCATCAATGCAGGGTAGGAGATGAAAGGGACTTAGTAGCCAATCAGATGAAAAGGAGGAGATCTGTGTGGTTCTGTGTGGTTGGGAAGTAAAGGGGAGGTTCAGTCCCTCAGGTCTCACCATCCTCATCATGCTCATCATGCTGGCCCTCTGTCTCCACGTTCTCCTCTCCTGGCTCCTCATGGTCGTCATGGTGATCCTCCTCCCCGGTAACACCCTCCACCACCTCCACCTGGTGCAGACAGTGCTGGTCAAAGCACAGCACAGGGGGCTATTCACAGCTGCCCAATCAGCACGAAGCCAAAGACCGCAGGGCCAGCGACACCTGGTGTAAATGCTGACCGCGTTAGCAGCCAGGCCTACGCGATTGCCATTCAGTCGGTAGATTCTTTAGCCATGAGGTCTTAGTTTCGGGAATCCTCTTCGGCCGATTTCCCGTCAAGTAGGACGCCTGATGTGATTGATATATAACTGTTTTCACATGTGACTACCTGGTGTGAATGCTAGTCAAGTTTTTTCTTTTTTGCCATAACAACTGAAGTGAATACAAATATAGCTTTTATTTGTGACATCTGATGCCGTTGCCTAGGCAAAATAAGGAGGCTAGTTGCACTCTCCACGTTGCGCTCAATATCAAAAAGACCAATAAACAACAAGCCATGCTATTGTTTGCTCTGGAAGGTATACCATCACGTAGCCTAAAAATGAAGTTCATGTATGGGTCATGCCATCCATGTAGCCTGTAGGCTAAACACTGTAACTCCACTGCACCTCAGGAGTGACTTTAGGAACTATAAGGGTTATATGCCACTGGAGACAAAAAGGAGAATGTCACCTACAACGTATGCGACTATGGCCAATATGAACACTACCGGGCAGGCATTATAGTGCAGAGAGCAGACGAGCGCGATGCCTCACCTCCTCAACATCGGCGGAAACGATGTCGTCCTGCTCCTCGTCCCGGCCGCGGGCGGGCTGCGACTGGCCGCTGTGGCGGGGCGGCGGGTTCCTCATGATGTAGGAGAAGGTGGACTGGCTGGAGCTGGGCGGGGCGACGCAGACACGGCAAAGACGTCACTGGCCGCACCACGAGTTTAAGCACAGAGACGAAATACGCTCTCCACAAAATGGAGGCAGCCTGCTTCTTGTTTCAGCTTCAGCAGCAGGGAGACGCAACTTTAAACGTGTCTTATACAGAGCTGAGCAGGGCTCTATGCTAACATTTTTTCCCTAAGTTGAAAAATTGAGTAGCACGCTAATGCATCATAATTAGTAGATGTGCTCCTAAATTATTTTTAGCGTTAGCACACGTCAATTTTCAGCAGCAGATGTTCCTAAAATGGGAGCTCTGTAGATCCCTGCTGAGCATCCGGTGAGTGTACAGAATCGGTGTCCGGTGTTGAGGTCCCACCTGCTGGACTGGTCGGGGGAGGGCCGAGGGGGCAGGGGCTCGACGGAGAAGAGCTCCTCGCTGCCCTGCACGGCGTCGATGCTGGTGCTGGCCAGGGTGAAGGGCGCGGTGGGGCGGGCCACGCCCATGCGCACGGGCACGATGAGCGACTCGGCCACGTTGCACAGCTCCTCCACCGCGTACGGCAGCAGCGCCTGGAACACCCGCCGGCACTTCCCGATGGGCTGGGGGATGAAGTTACTGCCGGGGAAGAGACACGGACACAGTCACTACTATCAACAGATATACGGTCACTGTGTATACACAAATCAACACCTCATATTCACCAAATTCACCAACATTTTGGCTGGTTTTGCCAAAAGAATTCACTATCATTTCAAGTATATCACGTTACACTATGCATTTGTTTGTATAATTTCATTATCTTAGAATTAATTGGCATTTTGGCTGGACAGGTGAACCACTTTAGAGAGTCCAGTATGCGTTTAGCTGCGTACGGTAACCATCTCACAGTATTCAATATAAGTCTGTTCGTTCAGCACTGTTACTGTCTCTATAAAAGCCACAGTTAGCAAGCGTACTTTTTCTTCTTGGATGAGGCCATCTCCACACTGAGGATGACGAAGACCCGGGCCACAGAGCGGAGGAACCTCATGGTGACGTTGATGGCCTCCTCTCTCCGGCCCGGCGTATACTTATTCTGCAGCTCCTTCACTAGTGTCCCCAGCAGCGTGTCAATGAACTGTCACATAAAAACAGAACGTCAAACTTCACAGAGACTGCCCCTGCCTGGTGTGTGTAGTCTTCCTCCGCCCTGCATTCTACTCTCACCCACCAAGCATTCTACTCTCCTCCACCCTACATTCTACTCTCCTACACCCTGCATTCTACTCTCCTCCACCCTGCATTCTACTCTCCTCCACTCCTCCACCCTGCATTCTACTCTCCTCCACCTGCAGTCAACTCTCCCCTCCACCCTGCATTCTAGTCTCCTCCACCCTGCATTCTACTCTCCTCCACCTGCAGTCTACTCTCCCCTCCACCCTGCATTCTACTCTCCTCCACCCTGCAGTCTACTCTTCTCCACCCTGCATTCTACTCTCCTCCACCCTGCAGTCTACTCTCCTCCACCCTGCAGTCTACTCTCCCCCACCCTGCATTCTACTCTCCCCCACCCTGCAGTCTACTCTCCCCTCCACCCTGCAGTCTACTCTCCCCTCCACCCTGCATTCTACTCTCCTACACCCTGCATTCTACTCTCCCCCACCCTGCATTCTACTCTCCTCCACCCTGCATTCTACTCTCCCCCACCCTGCATTCCACTCTCCTACACCCTGCATTCTACTCTCCTCCACCCTGCATTCTACTCTCCTCCGCCCTGCATTCTACTCTCCCCCACCCTGCATTCTACTCTCCTCCACCCTGCATTCTACTCTCCTCCACCCTGCATTCTACTCTCCTCCGCCCTGCATTCTACTCCCCTCCACCCTGCATTCTGTTCTCTCATCCTGTGCATTCTAATCTGAAGTCCATTGTGAGAGTGATACCTCAGGGAGCCCTGACCCGGGCGAGAGACCCACCGTGATGTCGGGGGCGCACTTGACGATGAGGCAGTGGGTGAAGCAGTCCAGGCGTATGGTGCCGCTCTGCTGGCTGAGGTACACCTGCTCCTCGGGGAGGAGGTGCCCGATCCGGCTGCTGGCGCTCAGCCTGGGGGGACCCACAGAGGGTGTGCTCCATGACTGACTGTACCAGCAGGGCGTATGACCCCACACGTACCAGAACAACTGATATAATCTTCACATTTTTATATACAACATATTTTGGATATGAAATTACATTCATATTCAGAACAAATTTTTAAGTGTTGTAATTAATTTCACCAAAAAGTCTCTGGAGAATGAATGCTCTAAATTTTACTTGCATCTAAAGAGTTAAAAGTACTTCAAAAACACATCTGGCACAGGTCTTTTTTACATACGTGTGGAAACAAATTAAGAAAAAGGTTTCTCCGTGAATAAAAATGTCTATTTCAGCACAGCATTATTTTTTTTAGCACACAGCATTTCTTCTAACAAATCATCCATTTTGCAAGTAGATTTCCCCTTTTGGCTTTTTACATCCTTTCCGTTCTGCAGATGAACAGGAACTGAAAGACTCAATCCAGAGGGGGCGCGTGGGTCTCTATGGCGGCGCACTCACGGGTCTTTGTTCTCCTGCGAGCCGAACATGATCATGGATCGGAGGGCGTTCCAGTCCTGCAGCACGCGCTCCAGGGCCAGCTGAGCGAAGCGGGGGGGCTCCAGGTCGTGGTCCGGCATGTCTGAGTCTGGGGGGGGGGGGGGGGGGGCGGGCGGGCGGGAACAGGCCTTCACCGTTAAAACACGCGTACAACCTCACACCCAAACATTTCTTGCACTTCCCATTATTATGAAGCACTTTGATGTAGCAAAATGCTACATAAATGTAATGCAGCCATTAGCATTATTAGCACAGTAACACAGAGACAGAAAGCACCAGGGCTATGGGGGCTTTGAATAACCTCCTAAACATGAAGAGACTGCACTTTCAAAACTCACTGCAACAGAGCAGCTGTATAAACAAACTGCAGCATGGCAAGTTCCCACTTTCTGAGCTTACCGAAATGGAAATAGGCAGTTCACACACACACACACACACACACACTTGAGCACACACACGCTTGAGCGTACACACACACACTTGAGCACACACACACACACGCTTGAGCGTACACACCTACACACACACACACACCCTTGAGCACACACACACACACACACACACACCTTCCGCACTGGCAGCCTTGCGGTTCCTGTCCTCGCGGATCCGTGGTGGCCGGTACTGGCAGTGCTCCACGCTCTGCCTGGCCACCGTCTGGACCAGAAACAGCAGGATGTGCTCCCCCCTGTGGCGGGAGAGAAGCAGCGCGTGAGAGAGCTGAGCGGAGCGACCCTTTTACAAGCCCCCGGACCCGTTCCACCGCCCCGTTTCTGCGCACTTGCCTGCTATTGGGCGTGGTCACCAGGTTAGTGGTGGTCAGCAGCCTGTAGAGCAGGTCGAGGCGAGCGGACTTCTGTCCTGCGATCAGGGTCTTGCACTTGCACTTCTCCCAGCAGTCGCAGTAGGCCGTGGGAGAGGTTCTCTTAAGCCTGGAGGGAGCACAGCATTCAATTCAATTTCATGTGTACAGCGCTTTTTACAGAGAACCGTCACAAAGACGCTTTACCGAGTAGCAAGATCTGTCTGCATAAGGTCTGCGGTGTAGCCGTAAACTGCTCTGTTTAACACACCGACATTCAACCCAACCCAGTGGGTAAGTGACACGGGACAGGAGCGCGCTCACTTGCAGTCGTGACCCTTGTGGCAGACCCTGGCGCACTCCGTGCAGCAGCACAGCGACTCCAGCAGGCCGCACGTCCGGCACTCGAAAATGTCCTGAAAAGCCAACGAGAGGCACGGTCAGCGGTCGGTTCGAACCCCAAGCCCAACCCTAACCCCTCGCCCCCGACGGAACCCTCCGGAAAGGCTCGCCTGGTTGATGTGCTCGGCCCCCGTCCAGGTGAAGCTGCAGGTGTCGTTGCAGCAGAGCACGTAGAGGGGCGAGTCGTCGGGGTTGGTCCCCGGGGGGCAGATCATTTCCATGAAGGCGGAGTCCGAGTCGTCCTTCTCGCCGACGGCAGGGTCGCCTGCAGCACGCGGCAGCCCCAGAGAAATGAGACAGAAACCGTGAGACCGGAGTACAACGGCCTTCAGAACAACAGTCCTGTTCGCTGCCGTGCCAATAAAGCTCATTTGAACTGAAATTACATCAACCGACACACCCCGGCTTAGAGTACTCACAGCAGCCTGACAAACACGGGCAGGCTGAGGGACTCAAGATTAAACAGCTAAAAATGGATTAGCAGACACTGCCTCGTGCAGGAAAACTACATATCCCTCCGGCACAATTTTAAGAGGCTGTTCCAACACAACGCTCGTTCTGTTTGCCGAGCGTTTTTACCTTTGGCTATTTTCTGAGCGGCCTCCAGCACGGTGATGGCGGCGGGGTAGGCCCGCCCGCTGACGGCCAGCATGAAGGGGGTCATACCGCGAGCGTCCCTGCGGAGCAGAAGAGGGGCGTGAGAGCGGCAGAGCGCACGGCTGGGAGAGTTAAAGGGGGCGAGGCAGAGCGCGGGTGTGAGAGCGGTGAGCGCGCGTCGTTAAGGAGGCGGGGCAGAGCACGGGCGGCGTACTTGGCGGACAGCAGCTCCCGCAGGTAGGGCCGGAGGATGACGCTGTCGCACATCAGCTTCAGGATCAGGTGGGCGTTGGCCTTCCGGTCTTTGGACTCCACCACCGAGGGTTCGGACGACGGGCCTGGAGAGGACCGATATGTGACAGGTTAAACGCCGGATGAGGACGGCAGGAAGGGAACAGTCCTCTGGTAGAGGAGAGCTGCGTTTCCTAGACCAGTGGCTCACAAACTATCAGAACCCAGGACTGGCTTAAAGAGCCCATACTTTATCTGTGCCAACCTGTTCAAAAGACTCTTTTCAAATATCAAGTTCAAATGTTTAATATATGCAGAAACTGATGAAAGCACAAGGCACAAATTAGATTTAATGACCTCTGCCATCTGTTTGGGAGAGGGCACAAAAGCATGTGCTTTCCTCCACAGCATGTGCTGCTAAGTGGCACCTCTTGTCACAGCACAGCTCACAAGGCCCACACACAGATGAGTCAGAGGCATTATGTGCAGCTTCACAGGCTGACTTGCAGGCACCCAATTGGCCAGCGGGCGTCACTAGAGAGTAATGAGACACAGATACCCGCAGACCGAATCCTCTCTAACCCTCGGCGACACAACCGCCAATTATGCATCGGTGCTGGCATGGTCGGTATTCGCACCTGGTCTGTGGGTCCCATCGCTGCACTAAAACACTGCCTTAACCAGATGAGCCCCCATTTAAGCCCAGTAACTATAATATATACAGTTGTATACAGTACTGCTTTAGTCAACTTTATTTCATAATCACCTCTCATAACAAATGGGTCCAGGCTTACAATAGGGCATTAAAAAATGATGAAAAAAGGAAACTGGGGACAAAATATCACAATAAACAGTTTGTGAACACTGTGTGTATTACCATTCACCTGGTACTGAACGCTGTGCCTATTGGCTCACCTGGTATGGTGGAGGTGCTGGGCCCCTGGCCTGTCCCTGGTGATGTAGTAGTGAGTGAACCCACAGCAGGGGCCAGGATGAAATCGATATCACCGTCTACCCAGAAACAAGAAGAGCGTGGCGTTAATCACATATAAAACCCTGTTTTTTCTCATAGTTTTTTCTCTTCTCTTCTGGAATTCTGTGCCTTAAGAGGTTAAATCAACGAGCAGGAGCCGTGACCCGGAGGCCTCGGCATTCCAGAGCAGCCGACCGACTACCTGGATCCATGGGCGGAGGGTCAGGCACCCAGCTGGGCGGGGCGATGGGCGGGGACACGGGGTCCTGGTGGTCGCTGGAGGCGGGGCCTGACTCATGGCGGCCCAGCCCAGCGGCCCTGAGGGACCGCCTCATCATCTCCCGGAGGCGGAGGCTGAGGAAAGCACACGCGCGTTAGGACAGGGGCCCCCAAACCGGAGCCCCTGGGGGAAAATACTGTACCATTTATGAACATGAGGTGACACAGAACTGAGAAAATATTTAAGAAACACGGATCAAAATCATAATTCTACATTTCAGAAATGACATGCATTTAACTTCTAAATAAACCTTGTGCGATTCACATTTGCACTACTTTGGTGAGATGTAGTCCTGTTTGTTTGTACTGAATGTCTGTGAAAGGCACACACCCCCGGCTGCCAGACGAGCCGGTCCTGTTCCCTGAGCTGTTGCTGGAGACCACAGAGATGGCGTTGGCGATGGCCTCCACGGCCGACAGCCTCTCCGCGAACGTGTTCCGCTCGGACCGCTCGGCTTCTGGAGCGCGCGCGAGTGAAACCGTGACGATGACGTCGTGCGGGAAGAGAGAAAAAAGGAAGAGTGCTCAGCACTGGAGCACATGGCAGAAACAGTCCGCCTTGCAAACAGACCCAGTCACCGGTGACCTTTAACCTCCGCCCCACACTCATCTGCCACCCGTAATTCTGAGCTCTTCATCAAGCATTCAACCAGCATTCGGTTTCTCTTCCACTTTCCATTCTATTCACCCCCGCCTTGCATTGCAAGTATCTTCTATGCACACTGCTCTCTTCCACCTTTCCATTCTAGTCTCCACCAGCCATTTTTTCTCTCTTGTACCTTACATTCTATTTTCCCTACTTCACATTTTACTCTAACTTACATTCTATTCTCCCTATTTTGCATTCTACTCTAACCTACATTCTATTCTCCCTATTTTGCATTCTACTCTAACCTACATTCTATTTCCCATACTTTTCATTCTGCTCTAACCTACATTCTATTTCCCATACTTTTCATTCTGCTCTAACCTATTCTATTTTCCCTATTTTGCATTCTACTCTAACTTACATTCTATTCCCCTTACATTGCATTTTACTCTAACCTACATCCTATTCTCTCGACTCTACATTCTACTCTAACTTGCACGCTACACTCCTAATGCTCCAGCTTGCACTGTATTCTCCTGCTCACTACATTCCATTTCTCCCATCTGCGGTGCACTGCCTCTGTTCTCTCTGTTCTCCCTGGCTCGGCGGCGCCTCCGGCTCACCCTCCTCCTCCTTGGTCTCCTTGTTGTTGACGGGGAAGCAGACGGAGACGGCGGCGTGCAGGATGTTGCGGTTGCCGTCGCAGCGGTGGCCCAGCAGGGCGCTGAGGGCGCGGGGGCTCTGCTCCAGCAGGACGGCCTGCTCCAGGCTGGCCAGGTGCAGCCGGCAGGCCTCGTAGTCGCAGCGCAGCACCTGCTGCATCAGCGTCTGCTTCTGCTCGGGGAGAGAGAGGGCCTCGCTGAGCGACCCCGCGCACGCCGCCGCACAGCAGCACAACATCCACCCACTCGCTGCATTTCACATCACCCGCTCAATAAGGTGCATCTACCAACCGATTTAACCGTCAATATTAAATTATTTCTATCTTAACTAAACACAACTGGTATCAGAATAGATGGAAAGGCCTAAAGATATCTTCAGAACCCCTGAATGTGTGTGACTCCATGCGCCGGCTCCCAGGAGCTCTCACCTCGACCGCCATGATGATAACGGCAGCCTTCTTTTTGATGGTGGAGCTGGAGGACACGTTGGCGAGCGAGTGCACTCCCATGCCCAGACTGGAGATGGGCGGCAGATCCAGCCAGTCAGGGTCCCTAATCCCGCCCATGCAGTCTTTCGCCATTGGATAAATAGTCCCGTTTCCATCTCGGAGGACCACGGGGGATTCCTGGGAAACACGACCAGGACCAGACAAAGAGTAAAACGGCAGTAGAGAAAGGTCTGCATTCCTGTACGCAGTCACGTGTCTAAACTGTCTTAAGACACTAAGTCTGAACTTTTTTTAAACAGGTTACATTGCTTGTTTCCTTAGTCACTCATGCATAAGAGCACCAGCTAAAATAACAGCAATAGGCCGGGCTGCCAGCGCTCACCTGTCCCGCGGTGAAGATGGCCACGTTGTGCTCGCTCTGGCCCAGAAAGGCCAGGCTGCTGGTGGGGAAGTTATTCTCCTGCTCGGCCTTGCCGGTGGCCAGGTCAAAGACACAGTACCTGACCCAGCTTCCTGTCTTAAGCACTGCGTGAACTCCTGCAGGGGAACAGAGCGCACGCGGTCAACGCCATCGTCTCTCCAAAGGAAACGGAAGGAAAACGTGTGGACACACACTCAAGACTGTAGTACCTTTGGAGTCAACATTCACAGCCAATATTTCAGCTTTTTCAGGGATACAGAGTTTTTTAGGGGTGCGTTGGAAGCAATCTGGAACTTTTGGAGTTCCACCTGTTTTTACAACCTGTCAACACAAGAGGAGAAGAGGCGCTGCAATTTAGTGACAAACATTCAACCAATGGCGGCACTGCAACCTCTAAACTTCCACATTTAACATGTAATTAAATGCCAAGTTCACCAATTCCTATGATGTATTTTAAAGGACTATACACTCTTGAACATTAACCTGTAGAAGCTAATGTCAGATAATGATTACATATATTTATTTCCTTCTAAATCAGTGCGAGTGTAGTTGTGGGTTATGGGCAGAAGCAGAAAGCAGGGAGGTGGGGGGCTGTTTAACAGGGTTGACTTCAATAAAGGTTTTTCGATAGACACAGCGTAAGGGTGCATTTTTAAAGGTTTTTATGCAGATTCATGTGCAGAAGTGTGCTTTTTGCAGGTTAATTTGAAGGTGTGTTTGGTGAAAGTGCCTTTTCTGCATGCTTTTCTGTAGACTGCCTGTGTAAAGCGCAGTTTCAGCAGGTTGGCCCGTAGGCTCGCTGTGTATAATGCAGTTTTGATGGTTTTTCTAGAGATTGGCTATGTAAAGCACATTTTTTAGCAGGTTCGTCAGTACATTAGCTGTACAAAGAGTGGTATAGCTGGTTTGGCTGTGTACAGTGTGGTATAGCTGGTTTTTCTGTAGATTGGCGGTATAAAGCACAGTGTTTAGCAGGCTCATCTAAAGGCTCGCACTGTAAAACACGATACAGCTGGTTTTTCTGTAGAGTGGCTGTGTGTGAAGTGTGGTATAGCTGGTTTTTCTGTAGAGTGGCTGTGTGTGAAGTGTGGTATAGCTGGTTTTTCTGTAAAGTGGCTGTGTGTGAAGTGTGGTATAGCTGGTTTTTCTGTAAAGTGGCTGTGTGTGAAGTGTGGTATAGCTGGTTTTTCTGTAGAGTGGCTGTGTGTGAAGTGTGGTATAGCTGGTTTTTCTGTAGAGTGGCTGTGTGTGAAGTGTGGTATAGCTGGTTTTTCTGTAGAGTGGCTGTGTGTGAAGTGTGGTATAGCTGGTTTTTTTGTAGAGTGGCTGTGTGTGAAGTGTGGTATAGCTGGTTTTTCTGTAGAGTGGCTGTGTGTGAAGTGTGGTATAGCTGGTTTTTCTGTAGAGTGGCTGTGTGTGAAGTGTGGTATAGCTGGTTTTTCTGTAGAGTGGCTGTGTGTGAAGTGTGGTATAGCTGGTTTTTCTGTAGAGTGGCTGTGTGTGAAGTGTGGTATAGCTGGTTTTTCTGTAGAGTGGCTGTGTGTGAAGTGTGGTATAGCTGGTTTTTCTGTAGAGTGGCTATGTGTGAAGTGTGGTATAGCTGGTTTTTCTGTAAAGTGGCTGTGTGTGAAGTGTGGTATAGCTGGTTTTTCTGTAGAGTGGCTGTGTGTGAAGTGTGGTATAGCTGGTTTTTCTGTAGAGTGGCTGTGTGTGAAGTGTGGTATAGCTGGTTTTTCTGTAGAGTGGCTGTGTGTGAAGTGTGGTATAGCTGGTTTTTCTGTAGAGTGGCTGTGTGTGAAGTGTGGTATAGCTGGTTTTTCTGTAGAGTGGCTGTGTGTGAAGTGTGGTATAGCTGGTTTTTCTGTAGAGTGGCTGTGTGTGAAGTGTGGTATAGCTGGTTTTTCTGTAGAGTGGCTGTGTGTGAAGTGTGGTATAGCTGGTTTTTCTGTAGAGTGGCTGTGTGTGAAGTGTGGTATAGCTGGTTTTTCTGTAGAGTGGCTGTGTGTGAAGTGTGGTATAGCTGGTTTTTCTGTAGAGTGGCTGTGTGTGAAGTGTGGTATAGCTGGTTTTTCTGTAGAGTGGCTGTGTGTGAAGTGTGGTATAGCTGGTTTTTCTGTAGAGTGGCTATGTGTGAAGTGTGGTATAGCTGGTTTTTCTGTAGATCGGCTGTGTGTGAAGTGTGGTATAGCTGGTTTTTCTGTAGAGTGGCTATGTGTAAAGTGTGGTATAGCTGGTTTTTCTGTAGAGTGGCTATGTGTGAAGTGTGGTATAGCTGGTTTTTCTGTAGAGTGGCTATGTGTGAAGTGTGGTATAGCTGGTTTTTCTGTAGAGTGGCTGTGTGTGAAGTGTGGTATAGCTGTTTTTTCTGTAGAGTGGCTGTGTGTGAAGTGTGGTATAGCTGGTTTTTCTGTAGAGTGGCTGTGTGTGAAGTGTGGTATAGCTGGTTTTTCTGTAGAGTGGCTATGTGTAAAGTGTGGTATAGCTGGTTTTTCTGTAAAGTGGCTATGTGTAAAGTGTGGTATAGCTGGTTTTTCTGTAAAGTGGCTATGTGTAAAGTGTGGTATAGCTGGTTTTTCTGTAGAGTGGCTATGTGTGAAGTGTGGTATAGCTGGTTTTTCTGTAGATCGGCTGTGTGTGAAGTGTGGTATAGCTGGTTTTTCTGTAGAGTGGCTATGTGTGAAGTGTGGTATAGCTGGTTTTTCTGTAAAGTGGCTATGTGTAAAGTGTGGTATAGCTGGTTTTTCTGTAAAGTGGCTGTGTGTGAAGTGTGGTATAGCTGGTTTTTCTGTAGAGTGGCTGTGTGTGAAGTGTGGTATAGCTGGTTTTTCTGTAAAGTGGCTGTGTGTGAAGTGTGGTATAGCTGGTTTTTCTGTAAAGTGGCTGTGTGTGAAGGGTGGTATAGCTGGTTTTTCTGTAAAGTGGCTGTGTGTGAAGTGTGGTATAGCTGGTTTTTCTGTAAAGTGGCTGTGTGTGAAGTGTGGTATAGCTGGTTTTTCTGTAGAGTGGCTGTGTGTGAAGTGTGGTATAGCTGGTTTTTCTGTAAAGTGGCTATGTGTAAAGTGTGGTATAGCTGGTTTTTCTGTAAAGTGGCTGTGTGTGAAGTGTGGTATAGCTGGTTTTTCTGTAGAGTGGCTGTGTGTGAAGTGTGGTATAGCTGGTTTTTCTGTAAAGTGGCTGTGTGTGAAGTGTGGTATAGCTGGTTTTTCTGTAAAGTGGCTGTGTGTGAAGTGTGGTATAGCTGGTTTTTCTGTAGAGTGGCTGTGTGTGAAGTGTGGTATAGCTGGTTTTTCTGTAAAGTGGCTGTGTGTGAAGTGTGGTATAGCTGGTTTTTCTGTAGATTAGCTGTGTGAAGTGTGGTATAGCTGGTTTTTCTGTAAAGTGGCTGTGTGTGAAGTGTGGTATAGCTGGTTTTTCTGTAAAGTGGCTGTGTGTGAAGTGTGGTATAGCTGGTTTTTCTGTAAAGTGGCTGTGTGTGAAGTGTGGTATAGCTGGTTTTTCTGTAAAGTGGCTGTGTGTGAAGTGTGGTATAGCTGGTTTTTCTGTAAAGTGGCTGTGTGTGAAGTGTGGTATAGCTGGTTTTTCTGTAGAGTGGCTGTGTGTGAAGTGTGGTATAGCTGGTTTTTCTGTAGAGTGGCTATGTGTGAAGTGTGGTATAGCTGGTTTTTCTGTAGAGTGGCTGTGTGTGAAGTGTGGTATAGCTGGTTTTTCTGTAGAGTGGCTGTGTGTGAAGTGTGGTATAGCTGGTTTTTCTGTAGAGTGGCTGTGTGTGAAGTGTGGTATAGCTGGTTTTTCTGTAGAGTGGCTGTGTGTGAAGTGTGGTATAGCTGGTTTTTCTGTAGATTAGCTGTGTGAAGTGTGGTATAGCTGGTTTTTCTGTAAAGTGGCTGTGTGTGAAGTGTGGTATAGCTGGTTTTTCTGTAAAGTGGCTGTGTGTGAAGTGTGGTATAGCTGGTTTTTCTGTAAAGTGGCTGTGTGTGAAGTGTGGTATAGCTGGTTTTTCTGTAAAGTGGCTGTGTGTGAAGTGTGGTATAGCTGGTTTTTCTGTAAAGTGGCTGTGTGTGAAGTGTGGTATAGCTGGTTTTTCTGTAAAGTGGCTGTGTGTGAAGTGTGGTATAGCTGGTTTTTCTGTAAAGTGGCTGTGTGTGAAGTGTGGTATAGCTGGTTTTTCTGTAGAGTGGCTGTGTGTGAAGTGTGGTATAGCTGGTTTTTCTGTAAAGTGGCTGTGTGTGAAGTGTGGTATAGCTGGTTTTTCTGTAAAGTGGCTGTGTGTGAAGTGTGGTATAGCTGGTTTTTCTGTAAAGTGGCTGTGTGTAAAGTGTGGTATAGCTGGTTTTTCTGTAAAGTGGCTGTGTGTGAAGTGTGGTATAGCTGGTTTTTCTGTAAAGTGGCTGTGTGTGAAGTGTGGTATAGCTGGTTTTTCTGTAAAGTGGCTATGTGTAAAGCACAGTTTTTAGCAGAGGAGGCTGGTCTGCAGGTTCCGCGCGCGGCAGTGCTCGGGCCCTACCTGCAGCTCATCTATTCTGAGCAGCCTGCAGTCCTGCAGCAGTGAGGACGGGTCAGAGTCAGAGGGAGCTGCGCTCTGGCTGCTCACGCTGCTCGACGTCCCTGGAAATTTCACAGCAACATACGCACCATCGACTTTTAGCACCTTGAGTTCAAAAGAGAGAGCTGTTGCAAACGCTGCGTGGTCAAAGGCATCACACACAGACACGACAGACGAGGACAACGGTGACACAACACAGAGACAAGGCAGACACTTCACAGCAGTTATTCTACATCACTTAGGTGGATATTAATCACAAACATAACTGTGTGTCAAATAACTACAGTTATTAAAATGACTATAGAAGTGATATTATGGTTATAGGCCCAGTGAAGAGGTTAATTATATTAACATTAAGTCGGTCAAGATAAATGAACAACATTAATATGGGCATTTATATCTCAGTACGTATTATAGCCAAATTTCATTATTAATAGGCTTAATTAAAAAAAGAATTAAATATTAACAACTATAGTGTCAAAACCACCACCACACCCATCTATGCAGGGGTAGGCATGACTTAAGCAAATGGTGAAATACGATTAAAATAAGTAATGAATCTTAGTAATATTGCCTTAAATGGACAATCCCCGACCCTCCCAGAAAAGTTGGGTTTGGTCAAGGCTGTGGCCACACCCACCTTTCCCACAGGGACATTTTTAATGTCCTCCACAAACACCACCTCCCGAAGAGGCCACTGCTCTTCGTTGACTTTCTCCTCCTCTTTGGGGGCGGGGGTAGAGCGCCGCCGCTCTGCGACACAGCACACAGCTGTTAGCACATCTGTCTGCCAGGCACGCGCTCTCAGACGCTACGCACGCACACACAAGCACACGCACACACACACGCACACACACGCACACATACGCACACACACAGACTCATGCACACGCGCACACACACACACACACACACACACACACACACGCTAAGCAAGCACGCACACACACACACACGCTACACCTGAACACACATAAACACACACAGACAGGCACACACACACACCAGTCACAGAGCACAAGCATCCTACACTTTACACATTCTACATCCTACACATTCCCAGAATCCCTCTTGGCCCTGGACCTCAGCATGCACGCATTTCAAACAAACACGGATTCCAGGTCACGCCACGCACTCTGTAGAGCAGCGCACACTCAGGGCCGGTGTGTTCCCTCTCAGCAGCGTAGCGACCAGCGCTGCAGTATACAGCACACACTCAGGGCCGGTGTGTTCCCAGCGCTGCAGTACACAGCGCACACTCAGGGCCGGTGTGTTCCCTCTCAGCAGCGTAGCGACCAGCGCTGCAGTACACAGCGCACACTCAGGGCCGGTGTGTTCCCTCTCAGCAGCGCAGCGACCAGCGCTGCAGTACACAGCGCACACTCAGGGCCGGTGTGTTCCCTCTCAGCAGCGCAGCGACCAGCGCTGCAGTACACAGCACACACTCATTTATCAGTGCACACTCAGGGCCGGTGTGTTCCCTCTCAGCAGCGCAGCGACCAGCGCTGCAGTACACAGCGCACACTCAGGGTCGGTGTGTTCCCTCTCAGCAGCGTAGCGATCAGCGCTACAGTACACAGCACACGCTCATTTATCAGCGCACACTCAGGGCCGGTGTGTTCCCAGCGCTGCAGTACACAGCACACACTCAGGGCCGGTGTGTTCCCTCTCAGCAGCGCAGCGACCAGCGCTGCACTATACAGCACACGCTCAGGGCCGGTGTGTTCCCAGCGCTGCAGTATACAGCACACGCTCAGGGCCGGTGTGTTCCCTCTCAGCAGCGCAGCGACCAGCGCTGCAGTACACAGCGCACACTCAGGGCCGGTGTGTTCCCTCTCAGCAGCGTAGCGACCAGCGCTGCAGTACACAGCACACACTCATTTATCAGCACACACTCAGGGCCGGTGTGTTCCCAGCGCTGCAGTACACAGCACACACTCAGGGCCGGTGTGTTCCCTCTCAGCAGCGTAGCGACCAGCGCTGCAGTACACAGCGCACACTCAGGGCCGGTGTGTTCCCTCTCAGCAGCGTAGCGACCAGCGCTGCAGTACACAGCGCACACTCAGGGCCGGTGTGTTCCCTCTCAGCAGCGCAGCGACCAGCGCTGCAGTACACAGCGCACACTCAGGGCCGGTGTGTTCCCTCTCAGCAGCGCAGCGACCAGCGCTGCAGTACACAGCGCACACTCAGGGCCGGTGTGTTCCCTCTCAGCAGCGCAGCGACCAGCGCTGCAGTATACAGCACACGCTCAGGGCCGGTGTGTTCCCAGCGCTGCAGTATACAGCACACGCTCAGGGCCGGTGTGTTCCCAGCGCTGCAGTATACAGCACACGCTCAGGGCCGGTGTGTTCCCAGCGCTGCAGTATACAGCACACGCTCAGTCTCCAGCCCCCACACAGCCCACTCATCAGTTACTATTCAACACAAACACTCTACGGAGGACGCCTGCGTGTCTGTGGGTCTAGCAAACCTGCCAGCAGACTAACAGACTCGGTCACATACAATTAGTTTAAAAATGGCTTCTTTCATATGAAAGTAATAATGACCTGTTAATAAAATTATTAAAAGCTGCACGACCAGTTAAACCACTAAAAAAGGCATTAAGAAGTAGGGATGCACCGACTGATCAGCCAACAATCGTTATCGGCCGATAACACTACAATCAGCCCATCGATTAATCGATTGTTTTAAAACAACCGATGGTCACCTTTGATTATGTCCTGTCATTCAAAAGGAAAAAAAGTCTACTGTTTATTTGTAAACCAAGAGTTGGTTTATTAGAATGGCAAAATTTTAAATAGTCGGAAAAAAGAAAAAAAAAAAAAGAAAAACGGAAACGGAACCACCAAACAATCGGTATCAGTATCAGCAAAAATCACCAAAGTTTCCCCTAAATAATTGAAATTGGTATCGGTCAGAAATGGCCATTCTGCATAATTAATTATTATAATTATAATTAATTGCATAATTGCATCACTATTAAGAACAGAGCAGCGCAGGAGTACAGCAAGGCCGAGCTGGCGCCAGGCTACGCTGGGGGCGGGGCTCGCTCGGTGACTGACGTACTGTAGGGCAGAGAGGCACTGCTGGCGATGGAGGAGGTGTCGCTGCAGGTGGAGGCGGGAGAGGGTGGGGGCCCCATCTCAGTCTTCACCAGCTCAGGCTTGCTCTCCGTCCTAAAGAGGCACAGGAGAGGAGTGAGTGCCCCCCCTCCTCCCAATCACGTCTACAGGCGGGACACCACCAGCGTCCTCTTACAGGAGAAACGGTTTCAAAAGCAGGACGAAAACTACTCTGCTCAGAAACCAGACTCCCACAGAATGCATCACAACATCGGTGTTCGCCAAGCCATAAGAACCAGTTACCAGGATCCAGACCTGGGTCAAATATGTATTTGTTTTGAATTCAAATACTTTTCTACGCTTTACTGATCTTGTCTGGTATATTGGAACCAATGAAATTCTTTCAAAAAGTGCAAACCCCGCCTTCTGGTGGGCTCAATTACACCAGGCAAGATCAACAGAGCACAGAAAAGTATTTGTATACAGGTCTGTCAGGAACATATCAAGCAAACATTACTAATCACACAGGAATGAGTGAGCTCTGTTTAAGTGTGGTTTCCCCCTCCTCCTGTGTGTGTTGTATAAAGGTGAGCTCCAGTGCGGGTTCCCCTCCTCCTGTGTGTTGTATAAGGGGGAGCTCCAGTGCGGGTTCCCCTCCTCCTGTGTGTGTTGTATAAGGGGGAGCTCCAGTGTGGGTTGCCCTCTTCCTGTGTGTGTTGTATAAGGGTGAGCTCCAGTGCGGGTTCCCCTCCTCCTGTGTGTGTTGTATAAGGGTGAGCTCCAGCGCGGGTTCCCCTCCGCCTGTGTGTGTGTGTGTGTGTTGTATAAGGGTGAGCTCCAGTGCGGGTTCCCCTCCTCCTGTGTGCGTTGTATAAGGGTGAGCTCCAGTGCGGGTTTCCCTCCGCCTGTGTGTGTGTGTGTGTTGTATAAGGGTGAGCTCCAGTGCGGGTTCCCCTCCTCCTGTGTGTGTTGTATAAGGGTGAGCTCCAGTGCAGGTTCCCCTCCTCCTGTGTGTGTGTGTGTTGTATAAGGGTGAGCTCCAGTGCGGGTTCCCCTCCTCCTGTGTGTGTGTTGTATAAGGCGGAGCTCTAGCGCGGGTTCTCCTCCTCCTGTGTGTGTTGTATAAGGGGGAGCTCCAGTGCGGGTTCCCCTCCTCCTGTGTGTGTTGTATAAGGGGGAGCTCCAGCGCGGGTTCCCCTCCTCCTGTGTGTGTGTTGTATAAGGGTGAGCTCCAGCGCGGGTTCCCCTCCTCCTGTGTGTGTGTGTGTTGTTTAAGGGTGAGCTCCAGTGCGGGTTCCCCTCCTCCTGTGTGTGTTGTATAAGGGTGAGCTCCAGTGCGGGTTCCCCTCCTCCTGTGTGTGTGTGTTGTATAAGGCGGAGCTCTAGCGCGAGTTCTCCTCCTCCTGTGTGTGTTGTATAAGGGGGAGCTCCAGTGCGGGTTCCCCTCCTCCTGTGTGTGTTGTATAAGGGTGAGCTCCAGTGCGGGTTCCCCTCCTCCTGTGTGTGTGTGTTGTATAAGGCGGAGCTCTAGCGCGAGTTCTCCTCCTCCTGTGTGTGTTGTATAAGGGGGAGCTCCAGTGCGGGTTCCCCTCCTCCCGTGTGTGTTGTATAAGGGTGAGCTCCAGTGCGGGTTCCCCTCCTCCTGTGTGTGTTGTATAAGGGGGAGCTCCAGCGCGGGTTCCCCTCCTCCTGTGTGTGTTGTATAAGGGGGAGCTCCAGCGCGGGTTCCCCTCCTCCTGTGTGTGTTGTATAAGGGGGAGCTCCAGCGCGGGTTCCCCTCCTCCTGTGTGTGTTGTATAAGGGGGAGCTCCAGCGCGGGTTCCCCTCCTCCTGTGTGTGTTGTATAAGGGGGAGCTCCAGCGCGGGTTCCCCTCCTCCTGTGTGTGTTGTATAAGGGGGAGCTCCAGCGCGGGTTCCCCTCCTCCTGTGTGTGTTGTATAAGGGGGAGCTCCAGCGCGGGTTCCCCTCCTCCTGTGTGTGTTGTATAAGGGGGAGCTCCAGCGCGGGTTCCCCTCCTCCTGTGTGTGTTGTATAAGGGTGAGCTCCAGCGCGGGTTCCCCTCCTCTTGTGTGTGTTGTATAAGGGGGAGCTCCAGCGTGGGTTCCCCTCCTCCTGTGTGTGTTGTATAAGGGGGAGCTCCAGCGTGGGTTCCCCTCCTCCTGTGTGTGTTGAATAAGGGGGAGCTCCAGCGCGGGTTCCCCTCCGTGGCGGAGCGCGGTGGCTCCCTCAGCACTGCGGCTCTCACTTGGTCTCCTGGGTCTTGCCGGCCTTGTCTAGGCTCTTCAGGCTCTCCAGCGAGCGCAGCTGGAACCTGCAGCTGTCGTTCATGTTCCACACCGAGTCCAGGAGCGTGCCCACTTTGGGGACGCCGCCGCTGACCGAGAAGGCCACCGCGCCCGCGTGGTACAGGGGGTTGTTCCTCAGGCACACCTGGGGGGGAGGGGGGGGGGCGGGTATGACTTATAATGTGAGAAGAACGGAAGCCACTGGCAAAGAAAATCTCATCTGTAAAGAGGGTCGGGCACTGAAACAGGACTCAAAGGGAAGACTGAGACTTCAACATTAAAGTGTGCTTGAACAAGCTCACTGTGTTTTTCATTTTTAACCAGCTTGTTCAGAAAGAGAATATGCTTCAAAGACTATGCTTACTGCCTTATCAAATGTACAATTTATGTAAAACCCAAAAAGCCAAATGTTTATTAAACATTTAATCCGGAAAAGGTTAGTTAATGTGGAGTCAATGTTAAAAGCTGTTAATGTGGCCTCACTGCTGTGCTTCTGCTTAAAGTGAGTTCATTAGCAGGTGAGACAGACCTGACTGGGCAAAAGTGCCTTCTGTTGAGTGTGTGCGCAATCGTGACCTTTTTAAAATTAATGCGATTTTTAAAAAATGTATAAAGGTCCAAAGAGGAAGCTCAGGCTTTGCTGCATCGGGTGTGGGCGCGGTTTCTCACCTGGGTCCCCACCGTGATGTTGGGGATGGAGGAAATGCTGCCATTGGACTTTGGCTTCTTGTTCTTGGCCCTGGCCTTCTCCAGCATCTTCTTCCGCAGACTGAAAGGCACGACGCCCCTGGAAGAGCCGCCGCTAGCAGTTAGCAGCCGAAAGCCTCGCACAGCGCACCACGCACTCCACAGAGGTCTTTCATATACACGCTTTCAACTGCGGATAAGCATGACCCGACCAAGGGACTCTGCTCTCAATACCAAGGGCAAAGTGATTAGTTTGGATCAGTGAATCAATCACTGGTAATAAGTGATGGCTCCACCCGTTTAGGGTTTTATGAAGATTCACTCTCTGTGATATTATGCTGTCAATCACTGATGTGGATAACCCAATCAAATTACTTGGCTCTCAAGTGCAAAACAATATGACAGATCAGTGGGTCACTGGCAACAGAAATGCATTACTGGTAAGTGATAGACGCTCTTATCCACAGCGACTGCAAACAAAAGCACAAGCACTTAGACCAGAAACTGAAGTGCAGCAGAAACCTCGCGAGGGAAGCGCAGTCCTGAGCGACAGGCAGTGTAATGTAAGCTCCACCCATTTTGGGGTTCAACGTCATATAAAGTTCCCCGCGCTCCTGCTCACCACCAGTAGAGGCCGCTCTCCAGCTGAGCGCAGGTGTAAAGGGCGCAGCAGTGCAGGGACACCACCCGCTCGCCCTGCAGCTCGGCGAACGCCTGGGCACCGTGCTCCAGCTTCGCCGCCACCGTGTTCAGGGTGTCGTCCACCCACGTCGCCACCTGCAGGTGAACAAGGGAAAGACGGCCCAAGGCATTACATTACATTACATTACATTCATTTGGCAGACGCTTTTATCCAAAGCGACGTACAAAAAAGTGCATTTTCATGATCGTAGACAACTGCTGAACACGGGTTCAGTAAGGTACAATTACTTATTTTGTACAGTTATTTCTAGCCGAGAACAATGAACACTATTCTGGTCTAACATCTGCAAAGCCAACTAGGCAGAAGAATAAGCTACAGTATTATGGCTTTAAAAGAGCTCGCAAGCGCGCACACACACACACATGCACAAACGTGAACGCAGTACAGGCGAGCGCTCAAACCCCCTACTGCAGCACAGAGGAAAACTGGGCCTGAAAACCAGGTTTAGTCTTTAGCCTGTGGGTGCAGGCTGAGACGGGAGAGACACACAGCAGAGGGGGAGGTTAAGCGACCAGCTGTAATCCTCGTCTGCCTGTGAGCGATAGTGACCCCCAGCTTCTGGTCCTGTGTAGGGCGGCGCCCGCTCCTCAGGACACACCTCTCCCTCCCCCGGCACCAGGTATAACGAGGGGGTGGGGCCCACTGACCTT
Source organism: Anguilla anguilla (assembly GCF_013347855.1). Lineage (NCBI taxonomy): Eukaryota > Metazoa > Chordata > Actinopteri > Anguilliformes > Anguillidae > Anguilla > Anguilla anguilla. Next base: position 49,623,023 of record NC_049201.1, on the reverse strand, counting down.
GTTGGTCTCCGTGGCGACGGTGGCTCTGATGCTATTGGCGGACAGGAGGGTGATCCTCTCATTGGTCAGTCCCAGGAAGGAGGTCCGCGGGTGGTGAATGGCAGGGTTCTGCAGGGGAGGAAGAGAGGGGACTCATTACAGACAGGCTGCCCTCCCACAGACTTCAGCAGTCACTGCGCTAGCGGTCATGTGACTACCCACACCTGGGACAGAAGCAGCCTAGGGACTGTGTTTTTACCCTGTTATTACTGTTCCACTCGTTATTGTGTGTGTGCGCCCCATACCTGTGCGTTTCTGTAGGGTTCCGGCTCATTCCACTTCCACTGATAGAGCTCTCCTTTAGAGCTGACCGCCACCAGCTCAGAGTACAGAGCGCCGATGCTCACAAACTTGGTGCCGTCCTGCAGGGGCCAGAGGGGAGGAGAAGAAAAAGATCCATTTCACTAACTGGAAACAAAATTTTTTTTTAAATCTAGAGCTATGACATGTCACCTCATGACACGTCCTTAAGCAAATATAGACACTCATACATAACATAAGCAGGTCAGAAACGCAGAATTCAGGCACAAGAAGGGGTCATAATTCTCATTCCTCCACTTACACACAAGAAAATTCTGCCGCATTCTCAAGACGATTCTAAACATGGCAGCCATTTTAAACCAAGGCCAACAAACCACCAGCTCACCAGCTGAAGACACCATTGGCGCTTTGAAGTGTTACTCGCTAGCGCCGCGGTGATTCTGCAGGAAGGGTTTTTCCTGCCAATAATAGTGTCACAGTGCCCTTACCCACACAGCTTGCTCTCCCACAGAACATTAACACCATCACCAGTCACACAGGACCAGTGCCAGTTAAGGGGAAGAGGAGCATCTCACAGCGGTAGTCTATGAGGTAGTCTGCTCCATTCTCAGGAGGAAATCATGCAGCTGAACAAACCAGCCGAATTAAACCCACGAGACCCCGCGCTGGACGCAGCCGCCCAAGTGCCACGGCAGGGGGCACGTGACACCGCCAAGGCCGGAGCCCGCGACGTCTCCGCTGCGGGGCTCAGCTAGAGTTCGCCACAATTACCCACGACAGGAGGGTTCCGAGGGAGACCGCATTCCGAATTCCCTGGCTCTCGGCGCATAACCAGATACACCGCCACGGCCTCCAAAGCCTCGGAAACAGGGGGGAGGAACTGCGACTGCTTCCAAACCAAGCGCTCCCGTTCTCCCCCGTCCTCCAGCTTAGGCTTGTGTGAACGGCCTCGGCCAGCACGCCAGGCCGGACTGCCTAATGGGTTCACACCTCACTCTCACTCCGGCAGACTGTCGCCTGACACGCACGGAGCATTTCATTTCCCAGCTGTGAAAATGCTACGCCAGGCAACGTTTTGCGCAAACGGGCCCATTCGCAAGGACGTGATGCTCTTAACAAAGGGTAGGTGAGGTGAAGTTTTTTTTAAAGGACCGCACTCCATTAATAGCCACAACACAAGGGGATGACTGTCTTGCGGCTATTAATGGAAGTCAAGTTCCTGCTCTAAACCAAATCCTGGCCTTTTCATGGAGCGATGAATGCATCACGCCTTTGTGAATGTGTCCTTGAGTGTGAAGTAAAGCCTGTGGGCCCTCTGCTTTTAGCAAAATTCATCACAAAACACACAAAACTGTTTGCACACCTGGTGAACGAGCCCACAGCTACTGATGCACTAAACATATATGACAAAATTCACTGTGTTCACCGTCACACTGACAACACAGCAATATCCTTCCTTTTCCATCTCTCTCACTCTAACTACACACACACATGCTCACCCACTCGCATACACATTCACACTCACATCAACACAAATGCAGAAACTGTGGAAAATACTGAATGACAAAACTGGATAGCCTAGTAAACCCAAAAAAACCCTAATTTGCAACCTGAAAATGTTAAGACTACTGCACAAAAAAAAAATCCAAGCTTCTAGGTTTGGAATTAAATGAAAAAATATACTTCCAGGTAGGGCTGGGTGTGTGCTCACACACTGACATGCACGCACAGACACAAACATAGACAGACACACACACACACACACACACACACACAGAGACACAAACATAGACAGACAGACACACACACACACACACACACACACACAGAGACACAGACAGACGCAGACACACACACACACACACACACACACACAGACAGAGGCAGACACACACACACAGACACACACACACCTTGTCGGGCCACCACTGCAGCTCCTCCCCCAGGGACACGGGGCTCTGCGTGGGGGGGCTCTTCCGGTCCGGGCCGGGCTCGCCGTCCCTGCTGGTGGAGCCGCGCTCGGCGTCAAAAGAGGCCCCGTCGAGCCAGCGGCGCTCGCGCAACCTCAACACAGACTCGCGCTCGCGCAACAGCTCCGAGTCCCGCTCTAGGGGAAGAAGGAGAACTGGTATGCAATGGGGTCACACCAGTGGGATAAAAGTAAGCCACTCTCTGGGAAAGACCCGGCGCAAAATATGCTTTTACAAACATCTAAATGCATGACTGAAACAATAACAGCAGGGGGAGGGGAAAGAGGCAAGAGAACAACATCTACATGGACAACACGTAGGGAAGGGAAGGAAAAAGGGAGAGGCATGTGGGGGGGGGTGAGGTTTGGTGTGAGGTTCAGTGCAGGGTCTGACAGACTGAAAGCCCCCCAGGCCAGAGTGCTGAACACACTGCGGGGACGTTCAGGGAGAATGCTCTCTGGAGCCATGCCTAAGACCACACTAATCTACACAAAGACACCCACAATGCATCACTCTGGACGCCGCCTATTCCCACACAGTAAAGGAAAAACACCACAAATATTTTAACTTTGTGGGTGAAGTGGAAAGGATCGTTATGACAATGCAATTAAGCCTTGAGTTTATGCTATTGACAGCAGCTCATAAGAAGCTAATGCTATCAATGCATGGGCCCACATGCAGACAATGTTGAAGCGCTGCAAACACAGGTTTTGACTGAAAAGGTTGTGGAAATGTTGCACGCTGGTGAAATATAAGAAGGCCAAGACAAAACAAGATGACAGTGGTTATTTATTTGCCTAGTAAATCTGGCTAGTGAGAGCCCTTCACTCGCTAAACTGACGAATGACATCACACTAAACTGGAATGCTCGGTCTGTGATGTCATAAAGGAGCGCGGCTGCAGAGGTGTGCGGAGGAGGGAGAAGGCACAGGAGGAAACAGGAAGACCCACGCATGCACACTGCACAGGAGGAAACAGGAAGACCCACGCATGCACACTGCACAGGACTGGGGCAGGGCGCTACCTCGCGAGGAGCCCAGCCGGGACAGGGACGAGCGGCGGAAGGACGGGTATCCGAAATAGCTGATGTCCTCGGAGAACATGGCGTCGGCGTCGATGATGACGCTGGGGTGGGCGGAGTGGATATCAGCGTCCAGCAGCGACATCAAGTCCTCTGTGACGGACAGAAATCAAACATTAATATGTGAATGCAAACACCCCCCAACACACAAACAACGGTGGCATCACTGATTGCCTACCTTCGCAGCTCTGATTAGCGGGCGGCAATGCCAATCAAGCGGCCCTGCACATCATAGCCCTGCCCACAGAGCCTGTGAGTACACCATCTTGCAAGGCAAATAATATTCTAAATAATATTCTAACTGTACTTTTAAAATATTGTTTTCCCTTTTTTCCACTTTGGCACTCCCAAATTTTGTTTTGGCACACGCCAGAGACTTCTATATGCAGGAAAATCCCTGGTCACTGGGAGTTCATTTCATAGCCAAAGAAAGTGCAATTACAGTAAAGAAGCTCTGACATGCCTCATTCGCACTCAAGGCTGTCTCTAAGGGGAAAGACAGACGGACATAGACAGAAAGACGCTGATTGGCTGGCTCCAGGCCCGGGACACACCCACCTCCGGGCAGATAGGACTCGCTGGCAGTGTCGTCACCGTCGTCGCCGTCCTCGTCGTCCCTGCTCAGCAGGTTGTTGACGGCCAGGTTGACGTCCAGGTTGGTGCGCTGGAGTTCGCGGATGATGACGCTCCTCGATTTCCCCTGAAGAACCACCTGAGCCTGGAGACGGGCCCGGACAAGGGTCAGGATCACTGCCCTCGATATACTGCCACTATATACTGGCTTTTATACAATAAAATAATCAGCGTTCATTTAACTCCAACAGTTTATGAGTTCAAGAGGGATGATATGTACTCTTAATGTAAAACCGTGCATTTCTGGTCATGTACTGTATATGCGTGTGTGTGTGTGTGGCATGCGCATGTACACGTGTGGACAACAGACACAGGCAGTGAACAAGGACATTAGTCACAGGCAGTGTAAAAAAACAGTAGTCACAGACAGTGTACGAGGACATTAGTCACAGGCAGTGTATGAGGACAGTAGTCATAGGCGGTGTATGAGGACAGTAGTCACAGGCAGTGTATGAGGACAGTAGTCACAGGCAGTGTATGAGGACAGTAGTCACAGGCGGTGTATGAGGACAGTAGTCACAGGCGGTGTATGAGGACAGTAGTCACAGGCGGTGTATGAGGACAGTAGTCATAGGCGGTGTATGAGGACAGTAGTCATAGGCGGTGTATGAGGACAGTAGTCACAGGCAGTGTACGAGGACAGTAGTCAGAGGAGGTGTATGAGGACAGTAGTCACAGGAGATGTATAAGGACAACAGTCACAGGCAGTGTATGAGGACAGTAGTCACAGGCAGTGTATGAGGACAGTAGTCACAGGCAGTGTATAAGGACAGTAGTCACAGGCGGTGTATGCGGACAGTAGTCATAGGCGGTGTATGAGGACAGTAGTCACAGGCGGTGTATAAGGACAGTAGTCACAGGCAGTGTATAACGACAGTAGTCATAGGCGGTGTATGAGGACAGTAGTCACAGGCGGTGTACGAGGACAGTAGTCATAGGCGGTGTATGAGGACAGTAGTCACAGGCAGTGTATGAGGACAGTAGTCACAGGCGGTGTATAAGGACAGTAGTCACAGGCAGTGTATGAGGACAGTAGTCACAGGCAGTGTATGAGGACAGTAGTCACAGGCAGTGTATGAGGACAGTAGTCACAGGCAGTGTACGAGGACAGTAGTCATAGGCGGTGTGTGAGGACAGTAGTCACAGGCGGTGTATGAGGACAGCAGTCATAGGCGGTGTATGAGGACAGCAGTCACAGGCAGTGTATGAGGACAGTAGTCGCAGACAGTGTATAAGGACAGTAGTCACAGCCAGTGTACGAGGACAGTAGTCACAGGAGGTGTATAAGGACAGTAGTCATAGGCGGTGTATGAGGACAGTAGTCACAGGCGGTGTATAAGGACAGCAGTCATAGGCGGTGTATGAGGACAGTAGTCGCAGGAGGTGTATGAGGACAGTAGTCACAGGAGGTGTATAAGGACAGTAGTCACAGGCGGTGTATAAGGACAGCAGTCATAGGCGGTGTATGAGGACAGTAGTCGCAGGAGGTGTATGAGGACAGTAGTCACAGGAGGTGTATAAGGACAGTAGTCACAGGTGGTGTGTGAGGACAGTAGTCACAGGCAGTGTGTGAGGACAGTAGTCGCAGGCGGTGTAAAAGGACAGTAGTCACAGGCGGTGTATGAGGACAGTAGTCACAGGCAGTGTATAACGACAGTAGTCACAGGTGGTGTATAAGGACAGTAGTCACAGGTGGTGTATGAGGACAGTAGTCACAGGCGGTGTATGAGGACAGTAGTCACAGGTAGTATGCGAGGACAGTAGTCACAGGCGGTGTGTGAGGACAGTAGTCGCAGGCGGTGTAAAAGGACAGTAGTCACAGGCGGTGTATGAGGACAGTAGTCACAGGCAGTGTATAAGGACAGTAGTCACAGGTGGTGTATAAGGACAGTAGTCACAGGTGGTGTATGAGGACAGTAGTCACAGGCGGTGTATGAGGACAGTAGTCATAGGCGGTGTAGAGGACAGTAGTCACAGGTGTATAAGGACAGTAGTCACAGGTGGTGTATGAGGACAGTAGTCACAGGCGGTGTATGAGGACAGTAGTCATAGGCGGTGTAGAGGACAGTAGTCACAGGCGGTGTGTGAGGACAGTAGTCACAGGCGGTGTATGAGGACAGTAGTCACAGGCGGTGTAAGAGGACAGTAGTCACAGGCGGTGTATGAGGACAGTAGTCACAGGCGGTGTGCGAGGCTGACCTGAGAGATGAGCTCCTCTGGGATGACGGAGGCGGGGATGACGGGTTGGGGCTGGCTGCCCAGGAGCCCCGTGCCGCGCTCCCTCCCCGTCCGGATCACTCTGGTCTGCCTCCGGGAGTCCCGGGCAGCGGCGGAAGACCTCCCGCCACCTCCACCGCCGCTGGCGCCCCCGCTGCCGCCGCCTCCCCCGCTGCCTCCCCCTCCCCCACCGCCACCTGCTCCGCCGCTGCTGCCGCCGCCTCCGCCATTGGCTCCAGAGCTCCAGCGGCTCCTGTGGTGACACAAGGGCCGGGGGTCAGGGGGGGCAGTCATGCACAGGGCACACACTCATCAGCAGAGAGCCCCGTGGTGGGAACCGGGTCTGGAACGCGCCGGGGATGGAACGCCAGCGCGGAACCTTTCAATAGCCCCCCTCGCCAACCCACCAATTAGCCTCCCGCTTCACACGCGACTGCCTTCGAAACGGGTGGGTAATGGAATCGGGGAGCGGAGGGAAGGAGACAAAGTGCACTGCAGATCTCCAAGGCCAGGTCTGGCAAACGGTTACGTGAATGCATTTGGAGGCCGCACATTGCCATTGGCAGAGAAATTAGTTCTTGTTTTTAGAAGCCAGTTCCTCTGCAAGCTTTGGTTGAGAGACACGGCAGATGAAGGGAGAATGGTAAACTCCAGTAACAGAAAAAGGTTTCCATAACAACCTTAGAGTATACCTATCCTTTTACTGTTCTGTGGTACTTCACAGATAGGAATGCTTTTAGATTTAGCCTAAAACGATACTTGGTACCAGTGCCAAAACGGTGCTTGAAGCAATACTTTATTTAAAATAAAGAGCAAACAACAACATTAAAGAACACCTGTTTTACTGCAAGGTTTAACACTAGTAAGCTTGTTAACGGCACCTGCTGTCACTGACAAAGCTGGCAGAGCGAGCGTAACGTTAGCTAGTGAAGGCGTGTGACACCAAAGTCTGCACTGCGTTTCGATCCGGTAGGTAACATGGGAACCGTTACACACCCCGCCTCCCGCAGAATACACACCCCAGCTCCCGCAGAGTGCCCCACAGCGGCGGGTTTGGCGGCGTCTGAAGCGCTCGATGGGGGAAACCTTTACCTGAGGTCTACGTCATTGGCAACCCTGCCCGAACTTACCCAAGGGTGCTGCCTGCCAGTCTGCCCAGTGTGTCAGAACCAGACAGGAACCAGGGCGGATCACTAGTCCTGCCTGGCCTGGGGGTCCTTCCTGTCCCTGAACCACTGCTCAACTTTGAACTGGAAACAAAAGATGGGAGATCAGTTACAAACCCTACAGCCCCCCCTCCCCCCCCAGTGGAGATAACTGGGCACACCCCGGAGGTCCCGGGTCCCACATCCGAACGCGGGAAAAGTGCCAGTGACTAGCGGGCAACACCCTTGGGAACTGGAGTTGGCTGCAAACCATTCCGCTCAAAAAGTGTTTCTTTTTTTCCCGCCCTTACAGAAACGTAGGCGCGAGGGCTGCCGTTCTCCCTAATCTCCAGGCGTCGCGTGAAATTCCACCTCAGCGCACGTCGCCATGTCGACATGCTGGGGACAACAGCAGCGGTGTCTTTTAACCCACTGCACGACCTCAGTCTACTGCCCCTGCACATTACTGCCCAATTAGACGAGGAGAGCAGAAGAATGCAACCTCTTGCAATGACACTATCTTGATGAAATGCCCCAAATCTGTTTAAGACCTGCAAACGTGACAAGGCTAATGGAAGACAGGCAATTTTTCATTAACTTCCTTGTTTCCCTCCTTTATTGCTGACATATACTGTGAAACAGAGAGATCAATCAAGAGATGACGCTAATGGAAAACTACTGCGTGAAAGGAACTACAAAATAACACCATCATTAAAACGCAGCAGCCCTGTGTCTTCCCTGGTGTGCTTTTACTGACAAAACCCATTTATGAGTAGCGATTCATAATGCAGCGCAGTGTAATGCTGTAATTAGGGACAACGTCACCAAGAGACGACACTTTAATATAAATCATCTTTCCGACACACACAATGAGAGAAGTCATTTGATATAGCAGCAAATGGAGAAAAAGGGTAAAAATCACAAAGTAGCCCTCTGTCAGATAAGAGCAGCCATATCTGTGCCAATCAGCACGCTGCGACAAACAACTGCCGCTGCTGATTGGCTGAAAGCAGGGATGCGATTACGATCAATAGCACTGAACAAAACGGAAGAGGGGAAGATTCTGAGATCTCCCCGCCCCCCCCCCCCCCCCCCCCAAATGAAACACTTGAAGGAAATGAAACAGGTCAGAACTGGCCTTTATCGCACACGGTGCCCTGAAAAGAAGGTCTTGATCATGTTGAAAGCCAAACGAGTGGTTTTCCGCAGCGTTAAATGAGACTTCAGTGCAAAGCGAACGCGATGAAGTCAGACGGGCACCGCGGCCTGGCACGCGTTCCGCTGTCTCTGAGCAGCCGTGCGGGTGCCACCCGAGAGCCCGCAGGCCTCAGGCCTGAAGCCTTTCAGTCTACCCACAATGCCGCTGGCTGCATTAACATCTCAAACTGCCTCATTTTCTTTAGGAAAATTCTGCTTATTTTGTTCTGCCTGGCGACAAAAAAAGAAAGAAAAAAAAAAACAGTGGAAAAAGCTTAACCAGTGCGAGTCTTCTTCAGACCCATTTAAACGCATGCTTACAAGTATAAAAACAGAGCTGTTATATCACTGCTCTCTCCTCATTTTAAATGAACGCCCCCCCCCCCCCACCCCCCACCCCCCCACCCCCCCACTCATCCTTCCGCTGACAGGATGCATGAGGCGTCAGTGAAAGAGCACAAATGTATGTCCTCAGCCTTCACACAACCTAGCAACAGCTGAAGGAATTCAGCCTGGCACAAAGCCAAACATAGAGGGCACCGCACAGCCTGTGTGAAGGCTGAGGACATACATAAAAATGTGAATGTACATAAAAATGTGAATGTCCCACAATCAAGAAAGCACAATGTCAATCAACAACTGTCCTTTCAGCCTGTCTGACACTCAGCTGAACTGTCGGTATAAACGCTTTTAAAAAACGTATTGACCACATTTTTATTGCTGCAATTGTTCTAGACATAATGAAGACAAAGTCTAAAGAATAATAAAGAAGAGAAGTTAATATGATGGCTGACACAGGGTCCCGGTGTGTGGCCATGGCATGGTGCGATGTTTCATCCCAACCACGCCACTGCCAATTCAGGGCTCTAGAGTTCTCCGTTTTTGGGTGCATTTTCTCTCGAATATAGAGATGTCTCCTAACAGGAAAAATAATTCAGGAGCACAATTAGGATGCATAGTGTGCTCCAAATCTTCCAACTTATGAGGACATGTGCTCGTAGGAAAAAAAATGCTAGTCCTGCAAGTGTCTGGCAGGTCCAGAGAAGGAGGGTTCCAGTAGCTGGGATAGCCCTCTTCTGAGTGCACACCAGTGACTCCACTAGGAGCCTGCGGCCTACCTGCGGTGTACGACTGTGACTGAGCAGGTCAGCTGTGTACGACTGCGCAGCTCAGCTGCTGAACTGCAGGCGGTAAAGAAGTGGCGGTATGCGCCACTGCATGTCTGCGCTCTTCCAAAGCCAAAGGACACTGCAACAATGGGCCTATGCATACAATGGGCCTTTCTACAGTGGAAGGAAACAAGTCAGGGCTAAAACTGGTTTTAAAAAATAAGAAAATAAAGGTAATACTGTCACAAAAATCACATTTACACTTAATTCTGAGGAGGACCAATCAAAAATGCAAGATTGTTTAGTAGAGTGAGTTAGACTAAATTTCAGTCTAATGGTCTGCAGGCATCTATCGACTAACCAAGAGGGGTTTCCAAAGTTCTCAAAGATGAAACAAAGATGCAATTAAACATGTTCTTTAGAATGTAATTGAGCAGAACAGTGCCCATTTTTAAATGGTAACCTAATGAAACCAGACACATATCTCACGGGGTGAAGTCCTGTGTGTGTGTTTCCTTGAACTGATCAGCGCAGACATCTGGTTTGATTTGCAAGTATCAGACCTTGGTGTTTCTAACAGACAGGGAATAAATGCTCCAATGTGTCACCAAATTCTTTTGCAAGCGGATCCCAAGTCAAGGGCAGAAGGCTCCGCCATAATCTAAAATAAACACCACAGTCGGGCTAATTATGCCCGTCTTACACAGAGCTCAGGACGCTCAGAAAAGTGCCAGACCACTTCCCTACACCTCAAATAGAACGCACTTGGCAAATGGATTAGCTGCTACACTTTAGCGCTCCTAACGCATAGCGCTTCGAGCCAAAAGCGGTTTTCAATCTGAGCTAAGCTGCTTCCAGTAAAAACCTGAACTGCCTCAAACCACCATGCATCATTATTACAATTAAGAATAATAACCATTCAAACCAACGGCGGTCATTCCATTCCTTTTTGGAAGACCACTGAGAAGTGCATTACAGTAATCAAGCCTACTATTAAATGAAAGCATGTATTAACCTTTCTGCATATGCTTGTGAGAGAAATGGTCCCACCGTTTATATTTTCAGATGGCAAACTGCCCCTTTGTTTACCTTTCTGATACGAGGTTGAACGCAAAAATCAGCATCTAAAATCACTTCAAGGTTAATTTTAAGAGTTCAATCATTTTTGAGTCTTTGGGCAATAATTACTGCTCTCGATTCAATCAAACGTACTTAGCCAATTTAAGGTAATATGCAATTTAAGAAACCAGACTTCACTTGTTTTGTGCCCAATCAAACAAGATTTAAATCTCTAAAGTCTGAAAAATCCAAGAAACAGGAAAGGACGTGGCTTGAAATTTGTGGTGTCCAGGCTGGAGGCAGCAGCTTTTTTAAAGAGCGAGTGAAGAGTGAAGAGCAAAGAGTGAGGGGCGATGTCTAATAACGTAGCAGAAGGAGACAGCAAGTCAAGTTATTCAGAGTAAAATCTATTTCAACTGCCAACTGAACTAACCTTCCAATAAATGAATAAAAGTGCAGGTATTTAGTGGTGTTCAGATGACCCAAATGATGATTAACAAGTTCAGCTTTTCAGCAGACATCATACATACAGAACAAGTACTCCAGCTTGTGCCTTGTTAAAAGGGATAGCCACAGTACACCTACTTCCAGAAGACGCCACACACCGAGTTTGTTCATTCTGACCAGTGTTTGCTCCGGCTTTTATCCACTGATTCTGCATAATTCAGTGGATTTGGACAGTCAGTTAATAAAATGATTACATATGCATTCACTTTGTTCCTATATATAAATATATATAAAATCCCATTGCTACTATAGCAATAGAAAACCCTCGAGACTCAGTTAATTTCATAGGAAGGAAATGGAATCCCCACCATGTAAATTCAGCCCCATAAAGAAGAAAAATACTGTCATTAAAAAATGATGGCAGCTACTGCAACAGGAAAAATGAACAAACAAATTATCTACATGGTGTTTTGGTGTCCTTTCCTACTTGTATAATATTGTGCATCCCCAAATGAACAACCCCACATGCTTGGGTCCTAGTATAAGGCTGTTGTTAGCTTGGTAGCAAATGAAATCATTTATAAAAGTGAATGAGCAATGGAATCCAAATCCAAACCCTGTGTGTCTTTCAGCCTTGGTAGATTAAAGCATCGGCTATAACTGTATCGAACGCAAGCGCAGCTGACCTGGGCCTGGTCGTTTTTTGTGCAATCAAATGAAACAATGGTGGAATTGCATACACCCTTAAACAAGGCTAAGTGCGTCTGACTGAATCTGAACCCATGGCTTTGGTCTTATCCTGATTTAAGTTCAGAAAATGTTGCTACTTCTGCTTTCATTCTCAGGTAATGGAGAGGCATACACAGCTACGACATATAGGCTACCACGTTTCCTAATAATTAACCAAGTGGAAACGTTTACAACAACAACAGCAGTGGACCCAGTGTTGACCCCACAAGAAATGTCAGCATTGATCTGCGGTCTCCGAAAGCAACAGTGCATTTGCTGCATAAGAAAAGTCCCTACCACTGCACTGCAGTACTGTGACCGATCCAACGTTCAAGTCAATGTTCAAATTTTACATTTAAACGTACTGAAAGTTTCAATGGGAACTGGGAGGACATGAACAAAGACGTCCAACCTTAAGTAAAGCAGCCTCATTCCTGATTAGCATGAAAGCCAGACTACCTCCTCATAAATATTGATTCTGCTGAGGAAGAAATTTACCTGTTAAAAAGCTGCTTTTTCCACAAATTACTTACAAAAGGGAGACTGGTCTATAATTGCAAAGAAAGGAACTGAGGTTATTCTTAAGCAGATTTCAATGAAAACTAATTGGCAGTTAAAAAGAGAAAGACAATTTCTATGATGCAGTCTGACACAGACTTAAGAACAGTTTTATATAATTGAGTCAAGGAGCTAAATCAGTTAACGATTGCTCAAAAGACTTGAAATCAAATCAAGAGTCTGTCTAAGACCAGCGTTAACTTCCTCCAGGCAGCAAACTGACAGCGACTGGGCTGCAACTTTCTTCCACTGCTTTTTAAATCCAGGAGCCTCTGAAGAGACAAAGGGACTGAGGGGGGAGTGGGAATGAGCCTGGCGACGGCTAAGCCAGGCACACTTCCTCCTCCTAATTAAATTTTGGCTTTCATTTCCTGCCCCTTCTGGAAGTGGGCGGGCCGAGCGCGGTGACGGCGGCTCACCCATCGCTGCTGTCCGGTTTCCCCAGCTCCAGTCTGTCCGGCTGCACCGCAAATCCGATCCTGCAGATCCGCCCATCCTGAGGGGAAGAGGAGAGCGGCGTGAGGAGCGGGCGTCTCGCCGGGGAGCAATCCGAACGCCCCCCCCCCAAAAAATTTCCAAAGGAGGTTTCGTTTCACTGCCGGCTGCTCGGCAACACTGAGGATTATTAATTTCTTTCTCCCCGAGAGAGGAAGAGACCACAGCTACAGACAGACAGCTCTCTAGCCTTCTGGGCCTTCCCTACATGTTGAAGCAGACACAAACAAATATTAAAAGGAATATGAAGAGCCTCTTATTAAAGCTTTACTAGCAAGAAAAATCTACACATCTGAGTCATGACAGCACCCTAAGATTTGTTTTAAAATGTTGTTACTTTAATCATTTGTAATTAAAGTAACAACTTAATTAACAACAAATTAATTTCTCCCCTTTGAGACAAAAGGGCCGTCACTTTAAAATGTTTCTTGCATGATATTACCTCAAGGAGAAAGCCGGCATGGTTTGGTCCAACCACACACTGCTTAATAGTGGCCTGTTCCAACACACTGAGAGGGGGGTGACTGGAGCAGGAGAACAGAACATTATTAAGAGGGAAACAGTCAGATAAACACAATTAAATACTTTGTTATCGTGATTATCCAGGGTATTTTCATTTTTGCTTGCCGCTTGCAGGCCCAATTAAGTCAGTGAAAAATTACCAAACTCACGATGTGGACAAAGATTGCATAAAATACATGGTTGTACAGAAACTGAGTCTATATTTCAATATTTCAGTTCAGGTTTTCTCCCCGAGAGAGGAAGAGAGTAATTAAACTGATAGAGCAGTTTAAGTTCTGTTTTCCACTAGGGCAACGTCTAGTGCAAGAAATAGACAATCGCAAAAAAAAGAAAACATCAGCCCTTCTCCCCTTCAGTTATGATCCTAAGAGTTAGATGAGTTTGTGTGCAAAAAAACTGGCACAGGGACACTTACGCAGTCTAACACTAAATATGAATGCATCGTGCACACCGATATATGAACAAGCTAACTATGAGCAGCATAGTGACAGATTAGTGCAAATGATTCAAGGATGGTTATCAGTAATCAAAGCACAAAAGCACAATTTAAAAAAAGAAACTTAGCATGAAGCTCCGCCCCCTTACCTGTTGCAGTTGTATTTGTTGAGTTTTTCCGAGACCTCACGTAATCTGTCGAAAGAAAGAAATGTTAAAATTTCCAACATGTAACCTATAATTCATGCTCACACACCATAGATGAAAAGCACACAACAGGTGCTCGTTGGAATGACTTGCTTGTCATTCCTGTTATAATTGGTGCTCGAAGCGAGCTGGAACGGAACTGGGATTTGTGCACTTAGCTCAAATGAGTACCGCCACTTTTTGTAGCCTTGCGCTACTTTTCATTAGCTCTACGTACAGTCAACAAACTAATCACCAACCCCTTCCAACCACTCCCCTTCTCTTCTCATCTGGCCCTACTGCCTATATTATCTTGCCCCCACAACCAGCACTGGGTGTAAAGTGGCATTTCTGTAATCTAAGACATGCTGAATGGTGCATAAGCATCAATATTCATTCACAGGCATGAGTAAACTGGGCAACGTTTACAGGAAATAATTCACCATCCATTTCAAAGAGCAAGGTGGTACCACCACGCTAACAACAAACAGACCCAAACCCTGCGAGTTTCCCCAAATTCAGCACCGTCTTCACAGCATTTTCACTAACGTGGGCCAAAAAACATCAACATCAAACAGAATGGTGAACGCAGACTCAAGCAAACCTTAAAATATAGGCCCGCTCCGATTCAGAGGTAGAGCTACAGGGTAGCATCATACGGTCCGCTGCGCAGACGATCATTAGCACAGCACACTTTCGCTGTCGATGCTAAGAGCTCAGATTTATTCAGCTTAGCCGCAAGCAGGATGCAGTCTGGCTGCCGTCTCAAACGGGTCACTTCCTCTCCGGGCCGGCCAGAGCCGCAGTTGCCTTCACTCGCCTTTACCCAGGCGGCCAGCGAGAGGCTCGCGCATCGAGTCCAAGGGAGGAGGCGAGCGGGCGGCCTTTGGTTTATCTGTTACTACCGAGGAGCAAACGGACGGAGGAGCCCTTTCTGACGCTAACCTTGAGCAGACTATCAAACGCGAGGGAGGGGAGCTGTGCCGTCTGTCAGGGCAAAGGAATCCTGCACACCATCACAGCGAGAATCTGTCCGTCACTTTCCCCAGCTTCCAACCTGACAGCGTCTATTTCACAAACAATCTCTCAACGGCAAATCCAATTAGGCCTACTGCGCAGGCTTAAGAAATGTGAATAAATGGATAAAAAAGCAGGCCCCAGGGAAGTGGAAATATCTGATGACTGACTGAAGGCAATAACCTCTCATACAATGTGCTCACCTACCTTCAAAAACCTTTTTACTTTCGGTTATGCTAATGGTTCTTGAACAACATAAGCGGATTCAATTCAACTTTATTTGTACTGTGCTTTTTACAGAGACACGGTCACAAAGATCCACAAAGAAGACAAATAAGCCATACACATAATTGAAATAAAACACAGTAACAGGGCCCTCTAGAATGAACACTGTTCATGGCACTGAACTAAAGCAACATGTAGCACACAAATAGCATTCGTAGCCTGAAGGGTTCTGCTCTTAGTTATGCTGAAGGATCAATTAATCTATAGACCAGAACATGTCACTCTATTAGTGAGTCACTGTAGGAAATAACGGTTAGCCAGCCTAATCTAAGATGGCTCTCGCTTGCTTGCTGCTCTGTCCATCTTAATCCTGAGTCATATTTCCTGAATGTAAGAACAGCTTGGCAGCATTCCCTCTGGGCCAAGAGCTAAATTAATTTGAGTATCACAATACAGTGTGAGAATAGGAACAAGTGGATCCAACCCCTTCAGCTGCCAACAATATATCCATCCCAGAAGAGGTAGCATTGAATGCATCATTTCAGATACTCAAATTCCAAAATCTCCCCAAGGCGGTCAACCGAAGCATACTACGTCCAAACCACTTTGCGCAACACCCCTCCCCCTCTTCCCCCCCAATGAACATAGGCCTAAAACTTTTCCACAAAAATCTACCAAATGTTGAACAATAACAGTCTTGCATTTTTTTTCCATATTGACAAACTAACCGTAATTCATCAAAACTGCTAAAAAAGATTTGAAGAGCAAGAATAGTTGTAAAAAAAAAAAAAAAAGGATCAGTTAAGTCCAGCAAAGCACCCAGCCCGGCTTCCGATGCTGCTTTAAACTCTTGTGTAGTAGCCTACACTTTGTAACAGCGAGTTGAACAGTGTGTTTGCCCTGATGCAAATACTCAAACCGTAAACTGCTAACCTGGTGTTCTCTGAATTTAGAAGTTCTCACAGATGTATTCAAGACTTCATTAGGATATTCCGAATGGCAGCACTCAAGATCTTCTGTCAAACCTTGTTTTCTTCTGCAGACACTGCAAAACCAGCTTAAGTCATTTTCCCTGGCTGTTGATGGCTACAGCTGTTAAATGAGATTACATCATGTCGCGCTCATCAGAAAAGAAAAGCGGTGAGAATCGGAGCCCACACTCCAGAGCAGCACCATTGGTTTAAGCCAGTTCTGCTCCAGAACTCACTTCATTCACTTTGACAACATTTTATGAATATTAATAAATCTGAACAGGGAAGTTTTAAGCTTGAAATGGCCCACCTTAAACAAACAAGCCAAAAACCTGGGGCTACAGAAGTACAAATGACTAAGAACATTAATTAGCTGCCAAATCTGGGTACCTTTTTTTGCTGCAATAATAGGGGTTTTTAACTTGAATGCTAAAACACAGCCCATCTGCTCACTCTATGATTAAATATCATTATCAACTTAACAGTCAATTTCACAGCCTGTTTACTGTGTACACACAATTTAATAAACACAAAGGATGAGTGGCAAGGGAAGACCACATCGGGTCCTTAAGTTATAAAATGAGACAGACATTTATAGGTTCATTAAACTTAAACAGCAGCCAATCAGGAGAGGGGGGGGGGGCTACAGTAAGGCAGTGATTCATAAGTGTCAGGAGAAGGACAGCAAACTGCACTCAGAAGCACTTCTGATTGTGCCGAGCAGCGCATAATGGACATCACATGGAATAAAGGCCAGTCAGAAAGCATGTTTATTGTATTGTTGATTTAAACTTTATTTAACCAGGAAATCCCACTGTGAGATAGACTCCCTTTTACAAGCGAGATTTGGCCAAGAGGGATAACAAACATCAGACAACAGACATCGAGGATACAGAAGATACACAGTGCAAAGAACGCCAACACTGATAAACAATTAGCCGACACACTCCCGGCACGGTTTCCGGAATTCTTCATTTAAACTCCTTCCATGAAATGAAGCTCTCAAGGTCGAGTAACTCAAGGCAAGCATACACCAGCAATCAGGCTACCACTCTGAATCTTAACTAACATCTGACTATTTTACTGTGGCCCCACCAACAATCATTACCAAATATAATCAAAGAATTGCAGAAATCACCGCAAGGAAACAAGTAACTGTGAGAAGCGAACCCCCACACCCATGCAGGACATCTAATATTTCTATTAAACGCACACTATTCTGAATGTCACGTCATCTCGGTCTGGTAATGAAATCCTTCTAAATCCCCAATTTCCACACAGCTATGCTTTGCCAGCACTGGTCTGAAATCAGATACGAGCCAATAAGCCTTCTGTACCCGTGTGTGTGCTGGAAAACAGGAGACGGGTCCAGGGCCTCGCACGCCTAGCGCTGGAGTCAGCCCCAGGACAAATGACTGAACGCCAACGTGCTGCTCAGTCCCGTGTGCAACTGAAGTCCCACGTGTTATGCGAGAGGGATGGATCTTCAGTGCACAGGAAGAATGGAATCCCCACTGAAACTGCAGGGAAAGCTCAGCAGCTGGAACTAGCCCAGCCTATACCATGACATCTAACGTGGGAAGCTCCCCTGATTTGATCTGCCGCTGTGACAAGAGCTCTTTGTGCAATGTCTACCGTGCTCGTGTGCAGACCGCTCACATCGGCCACCATGCAGACCGCTCACACTGGGCCCCATGCAGACCGCTCACATCGGCCACCATGCAGACCGCTCACACTGGGCCCCATGCAGACCGCTCACATCGGCCCCCATGCAGACTGCTCACATCGGCCCCCATGCAGACTGCTCACATCGGCCCCCATGCAGACCTCTCACATCGGCCCCCATGCAGACCGCTGTGAATCATGCCCGCCTCTCTGCTGCAGGGGGTTCTCCCCACTCATTCCTCCATAAGCCGATGAACCTGTAAAGCTCACGGCTCACTTGGCTCTACCAGGTGTGCTCAAACAAGCAAACCGGCAGCTGACAAAACGCTGCGCTGGCAGTGATGATTTAAGAACGTTAATACTGCGATGGATAATTATTAGCAAATGCCACTGCCTCTGTCATGCGAAACATCTGTCGCTAGGGATACATGCATGGCTTTACTCAGTCTTGCATGTGGGGCACTACATACAACATATTCCAAATGGCGAGGAATTAAAGGAAAGATTCCGCCACTATTGTTAAATTGGACACCTTTTTTATTCAGGCTGGTCCGTCTTCCAAATTAGCCTAATTCTTCCGTATGCGACTCACTGCAACCAAAAATGTGGGCGATATTCAGTGCATTATTTTGTGCTGTAGTTAAAGTGGATAGTGGATTAGTTCCTAAAATGGAGAGTTAGAGGCCTCTGTCCACTGCCGACAGTGAGATGGGAATGAAGAGCTGTTCCTGTAACAGTTCTCCTGACCATTGGGCTTTATCTCTTCGCACAATCTTTTACATTCATACACCAGCTGTAATCGTTTCTTTGACCTTTAAAACCATAGACAAAACGCAGTGAGCGGTCAAAAGAGCTCCACATGTTGACCACGCTGCAAGCGTGAGTGTGCATGCACGTGTACTCCCTGAACTTCACCCTGACCAACGTGACCAAGACTCAGCAGAGAACTTCAAAAACACTGGCCTACAAAACAAGCAGCTTCAAACCAACTCTATTTATGTTAACGTATATGAGTATTAGAGCAAGAAGACCTACACGGTAGAAGACCACTTTGTTAAAGACTATGTTAAAAGGAACATTTCAGAAGCTATGACATGTCAACTTGTTTATGCATGTCACCGAATGACTTTAAATGTGTGTGTGTCTAACTGGCATTAACCCAAAAAGCATAGCTTCTTTTTGCAGCATGCTGTGCAACTGTTGCCAACATGAGTCACTGATTATTAAATAAAAAACAATTGCATAAATATAAAGGTTTCATAAATGTGAAGAGATTTCCAAATAACCCTGTTTAAAGAGAAACTAACAGTCTCTCAAAGTAGCCTAAATTCTGTAATTTCACTTTTCAGGTTCCTGCAGAACAAGGATAGCTCATTAATCAATATAATCTCAGTGGACGATATCAACAGGTTTATTGTAAATAACCTGCAGTTTCGCAAGGAGGTCACAATTGTCAGCTTGGGAAGCTCCCTGGGGCGCAGATGTAATGGTAGCTCTCCGGAGATTAGGCCCTCTCATTTTATAAAGCTCGCCTCCACCCTTTGTGATTTTTTACATTTGTACAAGTCCTCTTTTGCCAAGAACTAATCCCTCAATAGATCGCATGGTTTCGGTCTCAGATTCCCCCACAGACCCTTGGTTAATAGCGTGAAAACAGTTGGACTGCTGGACAACATGGCTGTTCAAGACAAGGTATCTGTGAATGCATTCTTCACCAACTATCGCAAAAAAGTAATGTAGTTAAAGAGGGAAAAATGCACTGCCATCACAGCACCATCCAAGTTGTGCACCAGATGTTCACATTAGATATCAAGCCACCCAGAGATCATATAAACGTAAACTCTACAGCTAAAATGACAAGGTAACGTTACTGATGGAACAAGAAGAATGGGGTACGGCTGACTAACTGTACGAACTCTGGGTGTGTAGAACGATAACATCAGTTCGTTCGCAGTTTCGAAAAAATATGGTCTCATTTCAACGCATAAAATAAAAACGAATCGACAGTAAACCCTTTTGTCATATTCAAGTAAAATAGTTAGAGATCTAGACTAACATTATTAGCTACCTAACTTTACTCCTGTTGCTAGATGATCGATTCTGTGTCCAGATACGTGAACGTTAGTTACGACATTACCTCACTAGCATTGGCGACCAAAAATAACCGGTCAAAAGGACACTGCAATGCTATTTGCCTTGCTGGCTGGCTGAAAAACTATTCAACATTGTGACAAGATCAACAAACAAACGAACAGCCTCACTCGTTAATGTTAGTTACAATTAGCGAACTAAGTTAATCTAATTTAGCATGGCTCTCAAAAACTTAACGTCAGCAGCTAATAAATCACCGGATATTAATCAAATTCGTGAGCTACAACTGCCAGGTAAACTTGGCTACAGTATACATTTGGCTTATTGGTTAACGTTATTCAACTCTCTCGATTCAGTTAGCAAAATAAGCCAACGACAGCCAGTGTGGCTTGCTAACTAAGCTGCACTAGCTTGCTATCGCTAGCTAGCACAAGATGCCTTGCATACTTTTTAACCGTTTCCCTTTGACTAAAGTGTATCGTTGTCAAGAATCGTCAGTACAAAACCTTTCAATAGCGCGCTGACCAACACACAAAGCCACAAACATCAAATTAAGAGAAAAGCCTTTTTCAAAACAAACAGTTTCCATTGACGTTCCCTCTCTTTTTCTTCCCCCATCCCCCAACCCGCATTGTCCGCCTCAACTTTGCCTATTCCTCCAGCTCCACCAATCACTCCAGCCTAGCTATCAAGTTATGCTGGAAGACAGGGCGAGATGCCGGGCCTCGTTACACTTATGTTAAAAAGCAAGACTCGACTTTCTTGGTCGATCACAACAGCAACTTGATGGAAAGATGGGTCGTACCACACCCTGCACATTAATATTGATTTAAAACCCTCTTTCCCCCCGCCCGCAACAAATACCTGTCATTGAGCTGGTCCTCGGTCCCGGGCAACGGGTGAACCACGAAGTGAATAGACGTCATGAGTTCAATTCCAAATTAGACAAATATGTGCGAAGGAGGAGGAAATGTTTTCTTAATTTCTAACGTTAATTATCTATGACAGTGTGCTTTCACAGAATTATGCTACGGGGAAAGAAAACCAGAGCTTTGATGTGCTACCTCCTCACCCACACTCCGCCATCTTAACTCTACCAGGCTTCTTCGTCCTGTGTTGACTAGCAAGGATATAATATCGACGCTGATTGGACCATGTGCGGAAAAATGTAACATGTAAACACAAATCGGATTCGCTCAGAAGAATAAAGGCAGTGAACGGCACAACCTAGAGGTCGATGTATTCTTCTGAGTGGACGTCGACCAAGTGCTGTCAACTGCTAGAACAACGTGTTTTGTTTATCAGATTACCTAGCATGCAGTTACATGTGATATGTGAGACACAATGGCAGTTCATTTATCATTTATATAGAACTGTCATATGTGAATTATTAGCCACAACTGACTGTATGTTTGTAAAACAGGCTCTGTAGCGTTAGCTAGATAACGTTAGCAAAAAACGGCACAAAAATTGTATTTCAATCTATCTACAGCCTTATACCAAACCCAAGAAACATGTCCTGTCTTTGAATATAAGCACCATCATGTGAAATAGCATTGTCATGAAATGAGAATCAAGAATCGTCAATGATAAATGCATATTTAATTTCAATGGTTACTGGATTATAGTCATTATACTGTCATTACTAGGCTACGCAATTAGATAAGTGTTTTTGTTAGACATTATATTTTGTGTTTTGAATTAGGATTTCAAAACATCCTTTCGATAGTTCAGTTTTACCATAAAATTAATTTTATTTCACATTTTAATGTTAAGAATTAATTAATTTATCCATGCAATTTTTCACACATTACACAGACACACACGTTACGAAAACAATATACAATAATAATAATAATAATAATAATAATAATAATAATAATAACACTGAGCAAGATGAAATGATAAGATCTATCCATCCATTATCTATACCTGCTTATCCTGGGCAGGGTCGTGGTGGGGGGCTTGAGCCTATCCCAGTGTGCGTTGGGCGAGAGACAGGAATACACCCTGGACAGGCTGCCAATCTATCACAGCAAATGATAAGATAAATTAATATATGTATGGATAATAACATTTAATATAGTTGCACTCATTGAATATTTTTAACACTCCTGTAAGACTTTTTCAGATTTCATTGCAATACACAGCCTTATTTTGAGTGGTGTAGAGTATCAGAGAAGCAATGCTAATTATTACCTACATATAACTATAGATCAGAGAAAGTAAAACCTGATGCACACATTGAACATCAAAATATAAAAAATAATTACTGCAGAAATAAATAAAAACTTACATTGAGCACCGAGCATTTGTCATAGAATGGGGTGTATATGCATGTGTGTTTATGTGTGTGGTAGTTGGTCATAGTCCTTTTCCTGGGAAAATATTTCCCTGCAACACTCCTGCTTATGTTGGCATTTTGTGTCCACAAGGCGGGGCTGAAGGTCAAGAGCAATACTGTGCAAATAATCCTTTATGCTATAGAGAGGGTTTAATGATTTTAAAGCATGAGCATCTCCAACGCAACCCTGAACAGCCTCATATATATTCATGTTCATTTACATGCAGTTCATTGCAGCTATGTTGTGGATTATGTGTTGCCTGTCCTGGATAGCCTAAAGCATTGGCTGTACCTGCTAACCTGTGCAGTGATCACTGTGTATGTATGGTATGGAAGCAATGGAAGTGATATGTCATGTTAATAATGTTAGATTGAACCTTTTCCTTTTCAGGGCAGGTTATCAATGGTTTTGGTGAATACTCTTCCCAATAAGACTAGTACAGCCCATTTCATGTAATTGCCTTCATTCCAAAATATAAATACATATATGGGCAGAGGTTTGTTCACACACAGACAAAGGACTGAGGAAGGCAGCAGTTATAGCTACTTTTTCATATGTGAATAGAAAGTATATGGAGAGAAATGAGAATATCCCTGTCATGTCATATGATAGTGATCTCAATGATCTATAATAACATGAGTCTAATTGCTACTATACCATGGAAATAGCACTTACAGTGCTCTCAGGCATCAATAAAAATCCCTTGAGCAAATAAAGGCAGCTGGCACAGATGGGGGTTGGGTGCCATATCTCTCTGTGACATTATCTGTGGATTCAGTTTTTTTTAAATCCAGCACAGGGAGGATAAGTGAGTGTGATGTGGCTCAAAGGCAAGATGTTAAACAATCCTTCCAGGTGCAAGACAAGGATACATGAAAGAACACGGTCGACAAATCCCAGGCTGTCTGAGATAATCCACGACAACCTCAAGGCTCAGAGGTGATTTAACAAAGACTGATAACGGGTGGCTCTGACAACTACAAATCTAGGTCAATAGAGCAAACTAAATTTGTTTGGTCTTTGTGTGCTATTCTGAAAGAAGCTGGTTGGTTTTCGTTGCTTTATACATTCAAACATAATAATACCCCTCTCCCTTTAAAAAAACAAAGCACATTGAACTTTACAGTAAATCAGGCTTGTACAGGCTTGTACTCTTGAGCATCACCTTTTAATACAACTCAATTGAAAATGTGAAGCTTGGTAAAGACTGATTCAATTTAATTGCAAAGTGTAGTGGTGGTAAAACTTCAGTGCGTCTTTACTCTTTTCTTGCTTTATTGTTATTATATGGCCTCGTGTGGGCTGTCTTGGAAGCCCTGCTTTCATGTGGAACGGTAAACAGCTGCATACCTGTGAGTAACTGTGCCTTCTTCCTAGACAAGACAAACAGAAGGAAGAAAAAAACAGCTTAATCTCATTCAGTATCTTCTACATCTTTTGTTCTATCCCTCCAATCAGATTGCAAGACAAAGATGAAGGCCCTCCTTTATTGGTTTGTTGCTGATGATGGAAGCGATAGCCAAAGTAAAAAGGAGACTGGGCACCTTAAAACAATGGCATATGGTACTTATAGTACAGTCCGATTAGTGTTTCTGGTTTTTGTTTAATCTAACAACAATATCAAATGTTTAGGCAGACATTTTAAAAGAAGCACTTATCCACTTCAGTAACCATGATATCATGGTCCTCCAGAATTGGAAAATTCGATTTCAGATAGCTTCACTTATTTTTTGAATGCAAAATAAGAAAGAAATTTTGGACAAATTTAGGTTCTCACCTTAATGCAGCCAAAATAACATATTTGTCATTATGATAATATACCACAAACAAACCCCTTTTTCCCAAATTTCAAATACACTCTGCCCCACTTTTTTAATAAAATGACTTTACTTCTCATATTTCTTAATTTCTTTGAAAGTCTATTAAATAAGAAATGTAATAGACTTTCAAATTATTACAGAATTATCTTTGAAGAAAACCCAGGGGGAATGATTTTTTAATTTTAATTGTTTTGCATTTTATACAATTTTATGTTCACTTAAATTGCTAATTACAATTTTACTTCTATTTATTTGTTTCCGTGTATTACAATTACAATGCCGAGTCTGTTTTTTACAGCTTATTGTTCAATAAAGCATCTTTAAAAATGGGATTATCTCCCTTTTTATTTTGATTGCTTGGGCAACAACAGTTTTTTTTTAACTGCCTACAGCCATATACTGCAAAAGCACAAAAAAGTATTTGATAAGATGCAAAGTATGCTTTTACAAGTACAAGTAATGCTTTGAGAGGTATTTACAAGTACATGTTTTATGCTTTGAGTTGTGTCAGCAACTGGAAATTTGAGAATGAGGCAAATGAGTAAAGAAATCAGTGCCCATGTCCTAGCACGTGGCAATAGCCACTTAGCCACAGTTATGTACACTCACTGGCCACTTCACTTGGTACAGCTATCTAGTACCAGGTAGGGCCTCCTTTTGCCTCCAGAGCAGCCTAAACTCTTTGTGGCATGGATTGAACAAGATGCTGGAAACATTCCTTAGGGATTTTGGTTTTGCTGACTTGATAGCATCACACCGGCCCAGCAGATTTTTCAGCCACACAATGATATCTACAAAATAAAATAACCGATATTTTTTAGTGATTCCAATGCGCAAATACCATATTCATGTTTGTAAATCGCGAAGCATCGGGCCTCCCTTCTCTTTCTTTATTAATGCTTTTAAGAATTATTTCTCCTCACTTGAAATTTTGAAATCCAAAAACAGAATAGGATAAAAAATGTATCAGCTCATGTCTCAGTATATTCTCATTTGACAATTAATGTGTCAGTTGTATATTATGCCTTTTTTCATTAATATGGTCTTATTTCATATATCATGTGCTTTCCGTCCTGTAACTACCCCCGATTTAATGTTGTATTTTCTGTGTTTACGAGTAAATGCAATGCCAATGTTCTCAATTTGTATTGTAAACTTGAATTATATGTTCAATAAAAATGATTTGTGAAGTTACATTTATTTGTGAACCAGGTATATTTATTTGTGCACCAATTATATTTGCTTGTTCGGGTTGTTCGGGAGATATTTTTTTTTGTGAGTGCTAAACATATTTGTGAACTAATAATGTTGCTTATTAGACATGAAAAATATTTGTGTAAGGTTTGTAATATTTATTTATTTATTTGTTAACGAGACAATAATGCCCTCCTATAAGTGGGTCTTGGGTGTGGAAACAAATTGTGGCTGTAAGTGGTGCTGGTAAGTCAGTAGGGGGCAGTCTTAAGTCTGGATAAAATAAAAATAAAAACAAAACAATGCACAAGTGATGTGAACATTGAGCTGTCTCTTGACACTCTGGCTCAGTGTAGATATTATGTCCCATTGGCATGTGTCTCAAAGTGTAGGGAATTCCCCAGTGCCCTGGTCCATTTCCCAGCCTGGCTCTCACAAGCTGGCGACATAATTCTCATTTAATTGGTTAAATAAATGCCAAATGAAACCTTAGTGATAATCCCATCTCTGAATGAAACAGTAAGATCTTTGAAAATTATGAAATGTTACAGTAAATGGTATTATTGTTGTTGTTGTTGTTGTTTTCATTATTATTATATTGGCCCATGCGGTTACTGTCTGGGAACGTCATGGGCTAGACAGGAGGGCTCTAGCTACTTTATACCTGTGGTTACTGCTGTTTAACACACAGTCTTAAACTACAGAATAAATATATCAAATCCAAGAAACCAGATGCAGCTCAGGAGAAAGACGGTACAAAAGAACACAAACATCAGGGCAATTAACTTTGAATAATTCAAGCCTGCTCTGAGAGCACATGGCATTATGAAATAGTAGAAATCAGCACTGTCTCACAGACTACCCTGGAACTGGATCCAAGAGCTAATTATGGAAGAAGCCAGTGGTCCTCTTGAGGCCTGGATACAGGATGATTAGAGCATCAGGGAGTCAAGGCAAGGATCAAAGCTGCATATACCTGTGCTTGAGCCCCAGGTGTGTAATTAAAAATGCAGCTTGCATCCTCTGTATATCATGCTACCTTTAAATTTCCACATATTTTTAAAAAAAGGCAGAGATTTCTACGATGAGAGTGATGAGCAACTCCTCTTCTTGTTTGTGGAAAGAAATAATCCTCTGTTCCTTCTGTCATAAACGTTCACAGTTTTCTGAAAAGCAGAAAAGTTGCAAAAGGCACATCAACTAAATCAGAGCATTTTCTTGGTGGAATGATATGAACCACTGCCATTTTATATGTAGCGAATTGGACCCAGATAAAAATGTAATCTACATTGGCAATTACAGTATTAATTAAAAAGGGACTGTTTCTATATAGATAGCATTTCCTACTCATCCCTTATCTTGTCTGAAGGTTGTTCAAATGTAAAACGCAGAATTAAAGAAATATACCACTGAAAATGCAACAAAAAAAGTTGTTGCTTAAAATTTTGATGTTATGTTCTAAATCTTAAAATAAGGGTATAACAGTTTGATGAGCTCAGCAGCTAGCATGTGGGCACAATCAGCAGACACCAGCATACTTTTCCATTCCTCTTTTTGTATTTGTACAACCTATACAGCATATGTACATATCTCCTTTTCAATAATACCCAAAATTCTGCACATTCATGGTATTCACTCATTATTTCCATCCCCACACCAGATTAATTAATAAAGGTCATCAACTGAAGTGCAAAAATTTCAGTTTTCAGATTAATTCATTATGCAAAATGTCCTAAAAAGGAACCGACAAAAGGAGGGCAGAACATTTCAAGGCTTGCATTGCTGTTTCGCCAGCAGGTGGCAGGCTTCATCCTCATTTTTCTGGGTTCCTTGTTATGGATATTAGCTCCACAAAGCTAAAGTTTGGCAACTCATAACCAGGCTTGGATTGTCCATCCAACCTTCTTACTGGCAGTAATAGCAAACCAGAAGAGGTCACCAAGGTGACCTAATAATTGTGACAGGGCTGTAATTAATACAGCATGGTGCTGTGTTACTGTATACAATGCACCGATTCTGCACACTGCAGTTTAACATCTCAACATTAACTGTTTTCTGTCAACATTCTCAGACCTGCAAGTAAAGCAACATAACTAGTGCAAGTTATCCACGCCAACCACATGGCAAAAAAATTGCTCCCCAATTTTTATTGTGGCCAATTCCCAGTCTTACTGAGATTACTCACCTAGGACATACACTGCAATCATGGAGAGCAAAGAGCACAGACTTCCTTCAGTGCTAGTGAAGACACCTGTTGCTTCTTTCCCTGCTTTGTTGTTACCATAACTAGGCAATGTGACACACTTGGAAGAGAGAGCTATTTTGCCTGTAACAGGCACAACGTAGGGGTGGCATTGCCAGAAGACATCAACAGAGATTGATGAGAGAGAGAGAACAACACCAGCCGACTATCCATCCTGGGTGTGTATGGTCAGTTGCGTCCAGGAGGCGCCCCCACAACTAGCAGATAAGTGATGCAGGGAGATTCTAGCCTACAGTGGTCAGCCTAGCATCAAAACTCTGCACCAAAATGGCCTTTACTGGCTGCGCCACCAAGCACCTCAAATGTGAAGGTGACAAATATCTTTTCATTTAAATGGTGGATCAGATCATTAGATTTTTAAACAGGGGGACAAATAAAGTCTGGGTATTTTCAACACACAGGTACCCTCCCTTTGTCTGCCATTTTGTGAGCATGCTCCTCCTGGCCAATAGAGCAGTACCCAAATTAAAGATGGAGAAACTACCTATGAAAGGTGGGGAAACTAGTAACGAAGTAGCGAGCTACCTACCCAGCATTACTAGTTTCACCATCTTTTAATTGGTTACCTTTCTGTCCAAATGATTTATCCTTAGTTTGGCTAACAAATGAGGACAAATATCCCACCAGGAAGAAGGAATAAGGCACGATTTAATCTGCAGGAAACCTATCGGATAGAACATCACTTCCCAAAATCTTCTGTATCCCATCTGAATATGACCCACTACATGACAGTACAGTGATGAGATGAACAGGAAAATGAAGTTGAACTCTGACCCTGGCTGATCAACCGTTACATAACCAACCATGTGATATTTGGACGGACCAATTGCAGACAGGGGGAGGTCTGCAAACTTGCAGACTGCCTGTGAACAGTTCATGCTGGGGGCTTTCACACACCACGCCGTACAAACTCAATACACCGCATCTTTGTGTTAGTCACTTGTTCAAAATTGGTTATTTTGAACAAAATGCTCTGTTTTGTTCTGAGTATACTGGCTCCTTTAGAGAGTATGGTTTAAATAAAAACTATTTTAATTTGTCAAATTCTACTTTGTTCATTGTAATTCTCAGGTACAAATTTCTCAAATTACAATATAAAACATTCTTATTATCAAATGACTAATTTATATCCTCATAAAAAAACCCATCATCTGTGTTCTCAGAGTTAATTAACAATCTTCAATTTTCTTAATTTATCATCCATTCCTACATAGTGCAGCACAGCACACAATTTCAAACATTTGCCAAATTCAGATAATATTAACATAACATTCTTACTGACCATGTTTGCATGTGACCTGCTTTTCCCCTAGAATGTTTGTTCAAAATTGTGCCAAAATTGATTTGCAAAATGCTACAAAAATAAAAAACAGAATCAGTCAAGGCCAGGTCATGACCTTAAAATAGCAAGGTTCTAAGTGGTTTTTAAAAATCAAAATTAACAAAAATAAATATCCCAATGTCATTAATATTTGCTATTTTAGTACTTGTAAGCTAATGAATCCATCAAGGTAAAAAGACTGAAGCTATATGAAATTGCTGTGTAAAACTGCTGTATCAGATATGCAAAAACTTAAAAACTTTAAAATGATCTCAGAACTGTAAAAATAGCAGATAGAACCTTGTCGCTCTAAAGTCTTGAAGTTATGTTCAGTTCCGAAAGTGGTGCTCACACAGAAGAAACTTTGGAGAATTTTAACCAAGGAGAGTAAACTACACATTTACATTTTTTTTATAGAGCATGCAAAAAATCAACCTCTAAAGACGGTAAAATAAATAAAGGTTTAGCTAATATTAATTTAGAATTATGGTTTATGCAAGGTACTCTACATGGCCAAAAGTATGTGGACACCTGACATCCAACATCTCATCCATAATTATGGGCATTAATAGAATTGGTCCACCTTTTGCTGCCATAACAACCTCCACTCTTCTGGGAAGGCTTTATATTAGATGTTGGAGCATTGCTGAAGTGATTTGCTTCCATTCACCCAGAAGAGCATTAGGGAGGTCAGGCAGTGATTGGGAAATGAGGCCTGGCTTGCAGTTGACTTTCCAATTGATCCCAAAGGTGTTGGATGGGATTGAGGTCAGGGTTCTGTACAGGCCAGTCAAGTTCTTCCACACTGTCCTCGAAAAAACCATTTCTATATGGACCTCGCTGTGTGTCCGGGGGCACTGTCATGCTGAATCAGGCCAGGCCTTCCCCAAACTGTTGGGGAAGCACAGAAGCATCTGGAATGTGATTGTATGCTGCAGCATTAAGATTTGCCTTCATGGAACTAAGGGACCAAGCCCAAACCATGAAAAACAGCCCCAGACCAAGGGGTGTCCAGATACTTTTGGTCATAAGTAGTTCATGAATTCTGACTGTTCATGTGAGGTCAGAAGATACAGAAGTTGATGTTCCTAAGGGCGTAGAGTCTGTTGTCATTGCAGTTATTTCTGTAGGAAACCCTGAAAAGTGCCAAAAATTCCCTGCTGCATTGGTATGGGGCATGGCCCGCCAAGCCGTAACTTGGCAGATGGCATAGTTGCCATCCCAAACTTGACCTAGATAAAACATGCCATTTTAATGTTCTGGGAAATTTATAAATACAGGAAAATGTGAAAATTTCAGAGAGATGGATTTTAAATTTTCAACTGAATTCCAAGGAAATATTTATCTGCACACCTGGCTAATATACTCATGCACACTGCTACAATAGGTAATGCTAGTCGGATGCTACTAGCTAGCTTGCATCTGTCTTCAAAGTGTGAATTGAAGAACTTAAAACAAAACCTTATTTTAACTTCATTCAAGGATGGCCTCAAAAAACAACGCTACCGATTTTACCTTTGCCTCTACCTAGGCACTCTATTCCAGATTGGTTATTCTCTGAAAAATGTGCTTTGCAAAGTGGGAAGGGAGTCAAGTCAAATAGAGCTCTAATCATTTTACAGGCTATTTTTAGCCCTAGTGCAGGTCAATGAGAAAGTGGATGACCTTGCGTTCAAACATACTAAAGCGAGAAGAGAAACTCCCTGTAACTGTCATCATGCTGAGGTCATGGGTTCTTCTGCAGAGAGCTCGGCCAGACAAAACGTGGGGCAGCTCTGCTCATCTGCCAGTAAAGTTTTGAATCAGTTCTATTTGGGGGTTTGCATAAACCTTCTGAAAGGGTGTTAATTGGTGATTCATTCAGAGCAAACACTGCTTGATGGTTCTGGTACCCAGACTGTCCAGCCTGGTCCTGGGCTGTTGTTGCAAGACCACACCTCCTGTGGAGAGATTGTGGCAACCACAGCAGTTCATGTCAGTCATGCCCTGCACAAAGAATGAGTCACTCCCCTCTCAGTAACACGTCTGCCAAGAGGAGAGTGAAGTACCAGAATAATCTTACTCAGTGCCGCCTGTTACATATTACTTTTCACATGAACTGAGAGGTTACCTGGAAAAATAAGGAGAGGAATAACAGGAAGATGTATCATTCATTGATACTGTGCAATTTATGATCCACCAAAATACATTTCATTTTCTCAATACAGGCTAATTTGTAATAAAAAAATATTAAAATCCCCTCATGAGATAAAAATAAAATCATAAGTTAGAAGTTTGTTAATGCATTTTCAGATTCCCAATGTGCTTGTTTAACTGTAGCTGCAGTAACTGTAGTACAGTAGTACTGGTAGACTAATAATGAGTTCAGCTCCCAGTGCTGTACACACACACACATACACTCACTCACACACTTACACGCTCGCACGCACGCACGCACACCCACATGCACACTTGTCCTCAGAACTGAACCCATCCTATCAGTCAGCACTGTGACTGCTGTGCCTATGAGAAGAGGGGGTAGGGGACATATGGGAGGGGAGTGCAGGGGCGTGGGATGGGGTGCAGCTGGCACCTTAACTCACAGTTGGCTGAAATAGCGACCCCACCTCTACCATTTAATTTCAGCTCCAAACCCATGACTCCATACACTGCCTTGCTGTGAGTCTGGACAGGGTCTGCCCCTCTGAACACTCACCACTCTGGTATGCTGGGTCCTGTTTCTCTAATTACCAGTGGGCAGCCATTTTTACCTTCTTACTAAATATGCTATCACAATTATAATGGTACTTCTGTGAGTACTAACAGCCTTATCGCCATTTAAAGACTTAGAAAAGTAAATATACCAGACCAAAGCCTAAAGCTGGATTATGAAACACCAGCGACAGCAGTAGTTCACTTTCTTCTTCATTCCTTACTGAGACACTGTTATTAATGTTAACCGACTTTAAGTGAAATCAGCAGGGTCTAGTTAGATGACCAAACACAAATACAAGTAGAGCCTCCCTTGTGCCAAGCAGGGAAAACACTGGTTACCTTTTGCCTATATCCTGTGTGGACAACCCTGCCAACGAGTTCTAGAACAACTCACAATTCCAGGAATACAAATTATTAGAATCTAAGATTAAGCAGTTATTTTCCCTCGCCAGTCAAACACAAACATAGTTATCATAGTTGTTAGCTTAGCCGAAGTACTCAGTTTGTCTTATGAACATGCATAAACCAAAGGGTAACTTAAAATAAGGGAAAACAATACTAACCCCCTACTAACCCCGGTTACTAAACCCCCTCCTCCTGAATATAGTGCCTATATTCAGACTTGCAAGACTTCCACACCAAAAAACAAGTGGTTTTGGCTAAGTTTGAGCTACACATGCTGTTGAAGCACATACTGAGAAAAATTGTTTTGCAAAATCACAGCAGGCTGTGATACTTCTCAAGGTAGCCATTGCAAGTCTACATAAAGGCATATGCATATAATGCAAAATGAGATACATAACACTGAAAAACAACACATCACCAATTTTTAAAATTTTTTTTAAAGAAAAGCAATTTGGTTATATCAGCAGTAGTTATGTTCACCTTAGAGGAGACTGTGGATTTACCATTTCAAACGTAGATGCAACAGACTAAAAAATCCTAAATTTAGCAAGTAGCTGGGTTAATGCCCCAGTTCTTGTGGTAATTCATTAATAATTAATTAGAATAACACTTATGTAATCCTTAGTTAAACAACTACAGTTCACATGTACAGAAGATAAGTATTTCATTCCAAACCATTATTAAATGTTGAAGATCATTTTTGAATCAAGCAAAGACAATATAATGTCCATTTTCATTCATAATTAAATATACATGTCAATGATTAGCACCTGACCTGACAAAAAAGACGCTTTATACAACCCACTTGTAATTATCACATTGCCTGGTGGGGCACACAAGATATTTCACCTTTTTTGTGCAAGTGTTTGGGCTTAAGTTGACCTTGCCCTCTCAGCTCTGAATAGGCTCCTAAGAGATTTTAACAGGGAAAATGTTTGCTAACAAATCAAAACCAGCTATTTATTCATCAGCTATTTACTGATAGTTCATAGATTCTTGGGACCAGAAATTAAGGCATAGGGGCGCTGTCTGTTTATTATGGAGCTGTTCCAATATACCAAGCATAGAAGAATGGCGAGACAACTGCAGTTTATCGGATCAATATAACAGGGCAGCGTCCTCAGTGGACCTTCCAGAGGGGAATGTGTCTGGCCTTCCTGTCTCTCATCCAGTGGCCCATCGGGGCACCATTCCAAAATCGCCGTCACTCACCCATCCCTGCCAAAAACAAAGCGCGACGATGTTCCCGCACACGACACCGGAAACACACTACACAAAACAAAGACAGATTCCTTGAGATTTTACTGGTTGAAGACAAATATTCCCCATTCTTTTTTATTTTACACGTGGCACTGTTTTTATTCCACAGTAATTCACATTAGAACTTTATTATGTTATTGTAACACTGCATTTTATTGTGTGGTGCACCTGTTGTTAAAATTCTACAATGTGATTTTGATTTCTGTGACCCCCAAAGCAATGATACTCAGCTGTGAGACCTGCAGGTGTGAAATAACTTCACACTTGATCTTTAAATGCAATAATTTCATGGCCCGTGCAGACATGTAAAATTACCTTTACGAAATAAATTGCTGATTAAGTGCACTAGAGTTTAGATGCCCATTAGGTTTTGCGAATTAACGAGTGATGTGAAAGTGAATTATTAAAGTAACATTTCTATTAAATTGTTGGATTTGTTGAATTGTTGGAATATGGATTCTATAGCCTACGATAATCGAATCAAAAATAAGAATTGTTCTATTGTTTTATATTAGAGCTTATTGTTGACATTTTGTAACAGACAGCTTTTCAAGAGAAGAAAAGATACAAAGTATTAGATTAACTGGCACTTTATTTTCGTTTTTTCCCAAATAATACCAAGTCGTTTTGTTGCGTTTAACATTGTGGATATGTACCAAGAGAAACGTACTGCCAGGAAATGTTTATAATGTCCATTTTGCCGCGCTCAAACTTTTTATTTAAAAATTTCAATCCGTCACCATAAGAGTGGGAATCTATGTGACTCACACAGGGACTTACCAGAATCCTCATCGGTTTTACATGCCAAGGCAGTTGTGTACCACGCTGTTTTCATATTGATTGCACGCTGCACATCACCCGGTGATCACGCGTCCTTTCCCTTCTTATTGGCTAATGCTCAACACACCTTTACATTTGATTGGTTGGCCATTGAACCCTGCCTTCAACATTCAGCAATTGAAACTCTGGCTGAATGAAGCAGGAAAAGAGAAAAGAGAAACATGCCTGGTCACATTTAGTTCCAGGCAAGAGGCTTGACTGCGGAGGTCGACTACGTTGTAATAGTTGTAACAAACAAAATACATTTTATGTACGGTAGTTTTGCAAAGAAAATGTTAAACTGTGCGCATTATCACCACCACCAGCCTTGTGATGTAAGTAAATTAGATTTTTTTGCCCATGTGAAAAATATTCATCAGATCTGTTGAGAGTAAATCTGGAATTACGCTACCTAACATTTAAACTTAATAAATTGTGGTGTCTTTTGCTTGCAGTCGACGAAGCAATCTTAGTAGATTGCTTTTATTGACCTGTCACAGAAAAATGAACATTTTCCAACTGTATTAGCTAGCGTGGTTTCGCGACCTTTAAAGCAGTATTTATCAAGCAACGATACCAATCTATTTGAATGGCTTACCAGAGGTTGTTATAATGCAGACTTTTATTCGTGATTGTATTGTAAATTCAAAATATGTCAGCAGCGCTCAATGTAGATAAGAGGCCGTGTGCTGGCTGGTCACTATCTGAATGTTTTTTCTGCGTATCCAACTACGGTTGGTTTCAGAGAAGTGGGTGAAAGGTTGCAGAGCCGCAGTGCTTTGGGTTCACGTGTGGAGTGCTGAAGAACAGCGGCCGATCACGCACTCTTCACATGCACACCCACCTCTAATCAACTCTAGTGAAATGGCAAGATAGTCAAGTTTCCCTCTGTGGCACAGGGCTTGTTCGCCTTGGCCTCGGTTTAGAGCTGGCGCAGTGCAGATACTATGATATTAATATTGTGGGAAGGCGTTCATTTAATCACCGGTTTTGAGCCTAGGTTTATGCAGGGCCACCTTTGTTTAGCAGATTATTGTTTTTTATTTTAAGGTTAAGGAAGTCTGTGTTACATCGGGAAAATATCAACTGCCCCACATTATAGTTTGACCCAGTTGTCATACAAAACGTGAAAATGCATGTGAAATAGGGCATATTCTCTTCCCCTTATGTAATAAACTACGTCGATTATGGTCACAGTGTTTCACTCGTCTAAGTAGTATATTCTCTCATTCCTTTCATCTTATAATTAACATTTTATAATCATTCGTCATTGAGCTACGTTATATTCTCAGTCATGGCCGATATCGTGGAAAAACGTACATTTCTTGCATAATTCCTGTAGCATGGTTTGAATTGAAATGGGCATTACGATTTGAATCAGATATAGACTTTAGATGTGCACCACACCTAACATGACTAATCAGTTAGAGGCACATCGTTCTTATTTTTTAAACAAGACACTTGGGTAAATTCCATCTGTATGGCCTCACTGAGCAAACATTTTCTCACTGATCAACAATTCAGTGAGCACACACTTCTCTAAATGTACTCTTGCTGAATTCTCAGTCACCAGCCATTGCTGTTCTGCCTTGTTTTTTCCAGCAATATATTAATTATATATTCCAGCATTAATACAGAGAGTCATTGGCCAAATTTCAGCCTACCAAATACTAAGGGCCACACCTCCCATTCTTATCTTTGCTGTGGAGTTTGACATCTGTACCACAAGCCAATGATTTTGTGAAGGTTCCTTCTAACATTTTTCTGAAATGATCACTGAATTGTTCTTCATAGTTCTGTTCTTTATATTTTTATGTTTTGCATTGTACCCTATGATTGTACCCCATATTGACACCTTTGGCTCCACACAGAGGCGTCACTAGGGGGGTGCGGGGGGTGATTTGTTTGTGCAGTGTTTTGTGAAGCGATGAGTTGAAACAGCTAATTATTTCTCTGATTCTCTTTACTGCTGGTTGATTTATTTAGCGGTATTTATTGCGCACACACCCGCTAGCCCCCCCCCCCGGTCGACAAAATTCAACTCCCACATAAATTAAAGTGGGAGTGTGCAAACTAACAGTTATGCAGTACTGTTACTGTAATGTTACAGCATGATCCAAACAATACTGGTTTCAATACTACCCAGATGTCCAAAGAACAAAACGTGACAGTATTCCAGTCCTCCTAGAAGGATTGCAGTACCGATTAAAAAAAGGCTTCCCCTAATTGGGACAAAGACTACTTTGGGGAAAGCTTACTTCACAGAGAAGGCCGAAGGTTGCATTGGCTGTGCTGGAGGTGTCTCCGGCCCCCTGTGCGTGACTGTGCGATGACAGCGGTGGGCGTTGTGTCTGTGCTCCTGTGACTGCAGGGTCAGCTGGCAGGGGCGGCCGGACCGAGGGACAGCGCGGGGCTCTGGCGCTACCCGGCGGAGAGGGGCGACATCGAGGCCGTGGAGGCGCTCATGGCCATGAGCAGCAGCTGGAAGGCCGGGGGCCACGCCCCCCGCGACCTCCGACCCCTCACGCCGTCTTCGGACATCTCTGAGGAGGGCGCCCTCGTGCCCGGCTCTGCGGAATTTCAGGGGTCGCCCTTTGTGAGTGTCCTGTCCTCTTACGCTTGTCCTGACCGCTGGTCCTGGGTTAAAGACTGGTCAAAATCATGATTGATCAGTTATATTCTGCTCATTGATTTGAAATTTACATTCAGCCAAGTGTCATACAGTGTATGTTGTCAAATTAGTGTATTTATGTTCAAATCTGGCCAGTATGATATAGTGTTAAATCTGAATATGAGCAAATTTCCTCCAAAAATATTGAGCCTGTAGGCGAGTTGTGGGCACCAGGATCAAAGGTTTTGTTGTGAATGAAGTGTAACTGGGGCAGCACCGTGTGCATGTACACACGGCCTCACGGAACCCATCGCCATAACTTTGCAAGCAAAGCAAATAAAAAAAATGATTTTGTTTTTGCAGTGTATGACACCACCGTGCAGCCCTCCAGACTTTGAGCCTGTGCACCCCGCTCAGTCTGCTGTGTGCCGGACGCCGCAGCCGGAGGAGGAGCTGGGTCCAGCGCCCGCCGTGCCGCCCAGATCCCACACCGCCAGCGTGATCCGCCACACGGCCGACTCCCTGCCCTGCACCTGCAGCGCCTGTCCCGCCGACCGGCCGGACCAGGACTCCTGCGGGGAGCGGGTGCCCGGCGGGGGCGGCGCTGCCGGGTGCCCGTCGGACGTGCCGATGGACCGAGGCGCCAGGGTGGACCCTGTGCTGCCAGCCTCCGGCCCCTCAGGACCGCTATTGACATTGACCCCAGTTACTATGACTGCCCCAACTGGCCCTCCTGCCCCTACTCTGCCTAGCTGTTCTGCCCCTGCCCCAACTTGCCCTCCTGCCTCTGCCCCGGCTGGTTTGGCCCCTGTGAGGGTCTCTCCGGTGCCCGTCCTCAGCCAGATGGTCTCCATGCCCCGTGCCACGCGCCCCGTGGCCATCATGCCCGCCCCGGGCCCCGCAGAGAGCCAGCAGCAGTCAGCGGTCTGCCAGCCCCTGGTGCTCATGGGAGGGCAGGTCGCCAGGGGCCCCGTCATGTTCCTCGTCCCCCAGCTGGTGACCCCAAAGCAGCCCCTGGCGGGCGCGACCGCCGTCGGCAGCAGGCTTCCCGCCATCGCCCCGGCGCCTGGCTTTGTCCCTGTGGTGCAGAAGAGCAGCCCGCCGCCCGCGGAGCCACGGGTTCGAAACCACGTCTGCTCCCACCCCAGCTGTGGGAAGACCTACTTCAAGAGCTCCCATCTGAAGGCCCACACGAGGACTCACACAGGTAAGGGTTTGTTCTCCTACACGGCGGAGCTTGTTGGGTGAGCTTTACCTCAGGAGACAATCTGCCTGCAAGGCCACATATGCACCTGCAATCGAATGGGGTGACATACCAGGGATACACAGAAATGGATATTGACATTTTAATACATTTGAATTGCTACCTTCATTTTTTGTGACACGAAGGACAGTTAAATGAAGTATTTTGTGGCTGTCTGACGGGCCCCCCCCCCACTACTGTACAGTGTAGCACTGAATGTGGTTGGCTTTATTCTGCGTTTCATTGTGCTGGTGGAGGAGGAGGTGGGGTCTTGTGTAACGAGGCTGGTGTCCTCCACAGGTGAGAAGCCTTTCTTCTGCAGCTGGGAGGGGTGCGAGAGACGATTCGCCCGCTCGGACGAGCTGTCCCGCCACCGCCGCACCCACACGGGGGAGAAGCGCTTCGCCTGTCCCATGTGCCACAGCCGCTTCATGCGCAGCGACCACCTGGCCAAGCACGCCCGCCGGCACCTGAGCGCCAAGAAAGTGCCCTACTGGCAGATGGAGGTCAGCTTCCTCAAGGACTTCACCACAGTGTGCCCTCCGCCCTTAGCTTTGCCCTGAGGGTCCTGCTACACTGCGCCCTACACCCTTTACCCTGAGGGTCCTGGTACAGTGCGCCCTACACCCTTTACCCTGAGGGTCCTGGTACACTGCGCCCTACACCCTTTACCCTGAGGGTCCTGGTACAGTGCGCCCTACACCCTTTACCCTGAGGGTCCTGGTACAGTGTGCCCTACACCCTTTACCCTGAGGGTCCTGGTACACTGCGCCCTACACCCTTTACCCTGAGGGTCCTGGTACACTGCGCCCTACACCCTTTACCCTGAGGGTCCTGGTACAGTGTGCCCTACACCCTTTACCCTGAGGGTCCTGGTACACTGCGCCCTACACCCTTTACCCTGAGGGTCCTGGTACACTGCGCCCTACACCCTTTACCCTGAGGGTCCTGGTACAGTGTGATCTCCACCAGCACTCTAGGGATATGCGGAAAGAACTTTAGGAAGATGGCTCACTCAGAGAGGATCCCTACAGCACAATAATTCAATTGCACTCAGACATTTTGGGTTAGTTTTGCAGCTATGCCCAGGTTTCCATTGCAGTTCAGGTAAGATGGGAAGTCAGGGAGGACTTTGAACTTTGCTGCTGTTGGTACTACTACGTACTACTTTTGTGGGGTTTTCTTTTGTTTAAGATTTTTGTTTACACTATGTAAGACTACTGTAATTATGTCAGCATTATGTTTTATACCAAAGTCAGGGGTGACCCGGTTGTAGAAGGTCCCTGCTGATCGTAATCATGACCTATGCTTGTCTGTTTCCTGTCAGAATTTTCTGAAGCACTGTCGCCATGGTAAAGAGTCAAACGGCACCTGTTCAGCTGCAGAGCTGCAGCCAGGTTGGCTTGAGGTAGAGCCTAAGCTTGCAAAGCTGGTATGGCACTATTGCATTTCCATTGCATCACCCATAAGCCTTCGCACCCAAACGAAGCACGTGACATTGCACTTGCCTGGACAGGTTTGTGCACTTATGGGCGGCATTTGTACCTGCAAATTG
The DNA here is from genome assembly GCF_013347855.1 of Anguilla anguilla. NCBI lineage: Eukaryota > Metazoa > Chordata > Actinopteri > Anguilliformes > Anguillidae > Anguilla > Anguilla anguilla. The sequence continues at coordinate 49,583,441 of NC_049201.1, read as the reverse complement.
CTTCTGAAATATAATAATTAACAAAGATTCCCCTTGGTAATATTGTCAGAGCTGGAATTCATGCTTCTGTTTGGGACATCTTTCCTTTGCAAGTAAAAGAAATGCAATTTGTTTAGTACAGACAAAGCTTCGGAAATGCCTCTGCCTACGGTTCACTTGTATGCCAGCCAGCAGAAGTAATAATGCCAGATTGAGCCGACACAAACAGCTTTAATCTGGATGGAGAAAATAATGTAGTGGAAATCACCTCAGACCAAACTGGTTCCTGCTCTGTAGTAACAATGCAGGGCTGCTCTTTGTCTGTCACCTGGTCTCGCCAAACTGAATGAACAGAACTAGTCCTCATTTAGCGTAGCAGTGTTATAGTTAAGGGCTTAATCACGATGCAGCAAACTGCTTAATGAGAGTCTGAGCACAAGTGACTTGTCCTCTTAAAAAACAGACTTATGGGCGAAGTTCACACTTCATTCACTTCATGGAGTTGTTACTGTACAATGCAGTGTTAAATACATTTTCCATCAACCAGCAGTTTTCTTTTTTACATTTGTTTTCATTGGTGATTTATTTGTGTTTTTGGCTTGGAGTTTGGTGAAGGGAAATTTTGTTTGATACTGTTTGTGAACTGTGACCAATATCAATTGTTTTCAAATTTGCTTAAATTAAGGAATTATCATCCCAAATTATTTAGTTAGTTTTTTCCAATCGCCTTTAGATCAGATTCCCAGATAAAACTACTGAACTTATTTCATTGAATTTTGTTTAATGTGTTTTGAACATTGTAACAAAGAATATAAAATAGAATATACAATTTTGACCAAATCAATATTGGGAAAAATATCAAAGGTTAGGTTATATAATACCTGGAATATCGAATGAACCAACTATTTTATATTGATGATTTTGCACAGAACTTCTGATTTGTTTTCTAAGATAATAAACATATTTTGTTATAAACTTTGTGCATGGCATCATTTTGTCAACACTTTGATGAACACTTTGACTACATCCAGTCTGCAGCTAAAGGTACCCAAATCCTGTTTTTTTCATCTCAGTTGACGCATTTTGGATGTTTCCAGAAGTGTGAACCGTATGTGGGATGTGATGTGGACTCTCAAAATGGAATTGTTCAGTGCACACGTGTCTAGTACACGGGTGTATGCCAGTTGGACTGGGTTGGCACAGAGGGGCATTCTGTCCCCAAACAGATGTACACAAGCAAAGTGACAGTGAAGTCTCTCCATGCAAAAGGTTAATGTCTGCACTGACTGTACTGTTGGCTCACTTTTCATTAAAATGAACACGAAGAGACAGTCTAAAATAAAATAAGGATCTGTGCAGCCAATCAGAATTGAACATTAATGCCTGCAGTCAAAATGTAGCCACTGTGAGCTGGACTGTCTTCATGGTCGTGGTGCCACATAGCACTGACAGCAGGAGACAGAGGCATAACAGGAAGAGATATACGAGACAGCTATGTAAGACTGAGCTATACCAGCTCTGTATGTTTATGAGGAACAATTCTGTACTGGATCAGCATCCATTCACTACGAGTATTGTGGCAGAACGTAGAGTTTTGAATTTGAACAAAACACAAAGTTAAATATGAAAGGACTGCACATGTTTGAACTCCCCTGAATTGATATCAGAGATTGCAACTGGTGAACTCAAGTGGGCATTCCAAAAAACGTGAAAAAGAAGGAAAAAGCATTGAAGAAGTTAAAAGCATTAAAGAAGTTATGTTCCTGGGGCTGGTGCATAGTTACTAAGCAATTATTTTCCTGTAAGCAACATATTAAACTGTACACCTATTCGTATTATTAATGCTGTTTATCTTTCACATACACTTACTGCACAACATGTAGCATTAAATGTTGTCACAGCAACCATTTTACTATTCAATGACTCTTAATACATTCTTGTCACATTTAAGAAAACGAATTAAACAACTACTTCAATAAAGGAACCATAAAACTGATTATTACTTCCATGAAAGAAGCACATGTACCAACAATTTCTTAGGTGACCTGGCAGATATAACCTTTCATATGGCCTGGGCACTGAAACATTGTTTTCTTTGCATTCTCAATTTCATGATCATGAAAAAAACATGAGTATGGATCCCAATTATTTTCTCCAATATTTTGATTGAGCCTGATGCAGCAGTAGAGAACACAGACTGTACTTCATTTATTATTTTTATCATATTTTTGTTTTCTTTCCTTCCTGCTCAAAAATAGTCAGTAGAAAACAATTAGACCAAAGCAGCTAAGCAGCTGGGGATGTTTGACACACTGTGACTCAGTTTCAGGCAGGCTGTGCAGGTTATATGTACTAACCGGACTGCTAGCCCCAATGTTCCCTCCGTAGACTGCGTTTCCTTACAGTAGGAGGTTTCAGGTGGCCACGTAAGATTTGGGTGTCTGTGTTGCCACCATCTTTGACAACACCCACAATGACCCAGAACATTAGAGCCTTAACAATGGGCAGAAGCAGACCTTTCACAACACAAAGCTGATAATCTGAGCAAGTTACATTTTGTATGTAATACCAGAAGTGAAGTTCCCTTTATTTCTGAGGAAACTGTGTTTCTGGTCCCAGTCTGTTCCCAGTCAGCACAGGCTTGTACGCTCTCATACAGACACATAGTGCATTACATTACTTCCACTATCTTATCCAAGTCAAATTAAAAAGTGAGAGCGACTTACAAAATGAACCCGCAAGAAGGCAATACATGCAGTTCTTATTTTTGTAAAGACTGATCCGAACGTACAGAACTCCAGCACTGCTGGCGGTTAAGATTATGAAAAGGGCTGCACGTATTAAGGGAAATGTTATCAATGGCTCCATATAAGCTGTGAATCAGAGCAGCTGACTGCAAGGAACATGGCTGTGAAAGACTCCAGGGTCTTCAGATCAGCTGGAGGCGGGAGAACAACGCCAAAATTACTACAGCTGTTCCTAATCCAACTCTGCACTGGTACAAGAGATATTTACGTCACACAGGTAAGCCTCTGCCCATCTATTTAAGGTGTGGGTTTATATTAAAGACGGAGTGTAGCACAGTGGGTAAGGAACTGGGCTTGTAACCGAAAGGTCGTAGGTTTGATTCCCGGCTAAGGACACTGCCGTTGTACCCTTGAGCAAGGTACTTAACCTACATTGCTTCAGTATATATCCAGCTGTATAAATCGCTCTGGATAAGAGCGTCTGCTAAATGCCTGTAATGTAATATTATGCATAGATACATGCCGTTTCCTATTTGAAACCAACCTTTTCCTACAAGTTCCTCCAGTTATCAGTGGTACAGAAAACACATTTAAATGACCTCTGAGTTCTAATAAATTTATTGGTTCAGCCATCTTTTTCTAACCGTGGATTTCCTGAGCTGAAACTCACACACCCTGCAGCGATCACTGGCTCCAGCTCCAAACTGAATGCTATGCCTTTCATGGTGACGTTGGCAAACTTAAAATAAAATAATGAGTAACTCAGGTTGCTTCTTGAATGAGGACAAACGTACCTCCAGACCACCCAGTCTGGACCCCGGAATCTTCAAAGGGAGGAAAAAACGCAACCTTTTGAGACAATTTGGGAAATGTTACATAAACGTTGACAGATTTCCTCCCTCCCTCCCTCCCTCCCTCCACCCTGGCGTGGGGCCTCTGACAGCCTGCTGCAGGGGGCCCTTTGAATGTTACGTAAATGTCAGCGGGTCAGAAACGGAAGAGTCCGTCAAACAGTTGCAGACATTGGCTTTCCTAAATGGCATCACTAATCTGCGTCTGTGAGAGGAATCAGGTTCAGGCCCCGTGAACATGGACCCTCTGTCCCTTAATTGACACTCACGCAGTGTACAGTCCTCTGTTTGCTAATTCGCCCCAACGAGCTCGCTGACCCAGAAGGAGCTCTGCAATGTTACGATAAAAAGGAATGGTGATGCAAAAGCACTTGGCATTGCATCGTGGTAAACTTTCGTACTAGTCTGCTTTAGTTTGCACTGGGTATTGGCAACATGTATATAAACATCTTAGACACGCATATGTAAATATGTTCTATACTCATATATAAATGTAAGGCCCTTCCCCCACCCTTCCCAAATTACTAACTTTACAACATCTACATAAAACCACAACCATAAACCATAAATAAATCTTTACTTCACCAAAGATTAGTTTTTGTGTCATTTTGCAGAATTTGTGTTTCATGTCATTAACTGGACTGAGGACATCAATAGTTTTCACATGCAAAAATTTAATAAAGAATACAATCAGCACACCATGGTTCAGTCAAAGAGATGTATTAAATTAATCACTTCCACCACTTTACCGAGCACAAATTTTACAGTCAATAACAAGCTACGATCCATTAGTGCCTTAAAATTATACTTTACATTAGAGCTTGTATCTTTTCTGGAGAAGGATTTACAAAATTGGTGCAGACTGTTAGAATGAACTCATCAAATTGTGACACATTTTTTCAATACGATATGGCTCCAGAGACATTAAACTCAGTAATAGAGTCCTCCCTGGTGAGAAAGAGGAAATGACATCATATCGTTTCACTGGGCAACTCTTGTACACCAATCGGGGAACGTTTTCCTACAGAACTCCTCCATGCCAGCTTGTGCTCTGGCTGAAATGGCCAAGTGCGATGTCAACTGCCACCTCTCCATCTCCTGGGCTAACGTTAGGAGCCATGGCTTTGGCAAAACACTGACGTAAGAAGGAAGCTTTCGATCAAAGGCTCACTAAACCGCCGGTTACCCAAAGCGATGGGTCTCCTTCCAAAAACACTGGAAATGGCGACGCCCATGGGGGGCCGAGTCTTGCATTCCCGAAATTACGATGACACATCACATCTATTCAAAACGCGTTGTATTTTTTGTTTCATTTAGTTTAAAAAAGCTTGAATACCTTTTTGTAACACAGCAAAGTGAAATTAATTTATATCGAGATATATCTTAAGGAGCAGAGCTCTGATCTTCCTATGTTTTGTACAATGTAACTCATTTAAATAACACGTACGTAAAAATTTATTGCGATTATGAATGGTTTGGATCAGGATTTTCATAGCACAAAGGAACGTGTTTTTTTTTTCTTTTCATTTTTGCAATGCTGCTGATCAAAGCATACATTTACATTTTCTTCTAAGCATTTAGCAATTTCTTGAAATCAGGTCTTCTATATGTTTCTATAAACTGCACCGCATTGGGCAGACAACTGACTTACAAGACTGGCGACAAGTAATCATATTCATATATAATATGATTCATATTTCATATTCATATTATATATGATTTCATATAAAATAAAATTAAATAAATTGAACATGTATGTAAACTGTAATTGAGTAGGAAACCCAGCAGTGGGATTCCATCTCTACCGAGTCATCCATTTTGTTGCATATTCTATTACTGAAATGGGCAGGTTGTTTAGGGGGTTAGCTGGACACAACTTTTGCTTTTCTTTAAACCGAATTTGTCTGGTCCCAGTAAAAACATTTTTCAACATCCAAAAAAAAAAAAACCCTCAAGGCGCCGTTCCGTCCCTTCCCGTGGAATGTCGAGCGGACCAGCTCTGCGGACAGCGCGCGGGGTCAGAGGTCACATCAGGCCAGGGTGGAGAAGGCGTCTGCCTGCGGGCTGAACTGGAAGCTGTACGGGACCAGAGAGAAGTTCTTCATGGTGGTGTCCAGAGTGATTCCGGCATCCTGCATCTCGTACCTGCAGGAAAGATGTCACCCACGCGTCAGGGAGAAGTGCGTATACACAAGGGGAGAAGTGCGTATACACAAGGGGAGAAGTACGTATACACAAGGGGAGAAGTGCGTATACACAAGGGGAGAAGTGCGTATACACAAGGGGTGAAGTGCGTATACACAAGGGGAGAAGTGCGTATACACAAGGGGAGAAGTGCGTATACACAAGTGCGTATACACAAGGGGAGAAGCGCGTATACACAAGGGGAGACGTGCGTATACACAGGGGGAGAAGTGCGTATACACAGGGGGAGAAGCGCGTATACACAAGGGGAGAAGTGCATATACACAAGGGGAGAAGTGCGTATACACAAGGGGAGAAGTGCGTATACACAGGGGGAGAAGTGCGTATACACAAGGGGAGAAGTGCGTATACACAAGGGGAGAAGTGCGTATACACAAGGGGAGAAGTGCGTATACACAAGGGGAGAAGTGCGTATAGACAAGGGGAGAAGTGCGTATACACAAGGGGAGAAGTGCGTATACACAAGGGGAGAAGTGCGTATACACAAGGGGAGAAGTGCGTATACACAAGGGGAGAAGTGCGTATACACAAGGGGAGAAGCGCGTATACACAAGGGGAGAAGCGCGTATACACAAGGGGAGAAGTGCGTATACACAAGGGGAGAAGTGCGTATACACAGGGGGAGAAGTGCGTATACACAAGGGGAGAAGTGCGTATACACAAGGGGAGAAGTGCGTATACACAGGGGGAGAAGTGCGTATACACAAGGGGAGAAGTGCGTATACACAGGGGGAGAAGTGCGTATACACAAGGGGAGAAGTGCGTATACACAAGGGGAGAAGTGCGTATACACAGGGGGAGAAGTGCGTATACACAGGGGGAGAAGGCCGACTGGCTGGCTCCTCAAACGCTTTCTGCTCATTTCTTCAGAGGAATCCAGCATTGCTGAAAGGACACTAAAAACCTCACAACAAAACTCTTTTTTACCTTTACTCCTATCAGTTTGTTATAAGCAAGGACAAAACACCCAATTCACAATGGCGTCACAAGAAATTTCTGCCGCACATGCACAGCTATGGAACATTTTTCAGCAAAATTCCATAAGCCAACAATCAAGCACGTTCTGGCACAACATGCAACCACAGTATCCAAGCACTTTCCAAACTTCCTGCAATCAAAACAGAGTACTCCCTGAGTGGGAGATAAAGCGGAAGGGAAGCGCTCTTACCAATCGTCCGTAGAGATGACGTAGTAGACGGGCGGTCTGTGCGCGTCCCCCAGGCTGTGGGCCCCCATGGCGCTGAAGACGAGCCAGTCCCCCACGCTGAGCTCCGGCAGCAGGCAGCGCTCCACCACCCGGTCCAGGCTGTCGCAGGAGGGGCCCCACAGGCTGCAGGCGAACACGGGCTCGTCCACCAGCGGGTCCTTCTGAGCGGGGTGACACAGAGAGCGCCGTTGGTCAGCTGGCCCCCAAACCCTCTGACCCAGCCCCAAAACCCTCTGACCCAGCCCCCAAACCCTCTGTCCCAGCCCCCAAACCCTCTGACCCAGCCCCCACCCCAGCCCGAAACCCTTCGACCCAGCCCCCAAACCCGACCGACCCAGTCCCCAAACCCCCTGCAGCTGACCCAGCCCCCAAACCCCCTGCAGCTGACCCAGCCCCCAAACCCTCTGACCCAGCCCCCGACCCAGCCCGAAACCCTCCGACCCAGCCCCGAAACCCGACCGACCCAGTCCCCGAACCCCCTGCAGCTGACCCAGCCCCCAAACCCCCTGCGGCTGACCCAGCCCCCAAACCCAGTAACCGTCTCGTTCTCACACACCTCTGATGTTTGGCTGCCGTTGCGGCACTCACCTTACGCACGGATGGCACTGGGATGGCGTGGTCCAGCAGCTTACTGGCAAAAGACCCGTAAACACCGTCGTTCATGTAGTACAGGAACTCGGGCTCGTCGTTCGGTGTCAGTTTGTCTGGGATAAAAATAAAGATGGTGTCACATGGAGGAATGGGTCATTGCCACCAAGTGAACATAGAGATTCTCTACATGTACCCAGAGGAGAGAGAGTGTGTGTGTGTGTGTGTGTGTGTGTGTGTGTGTGAGAGAGAGAGACAGACAGAGAAAATGAGGAGAGTGTGTGTGAGTATGTGTGTGTGTGAGTGTGTGCGTGTGATGTGTGTGTGTTTGAGAGAATCTCACTCACCCATGAGCTGGCCATGCTGATCCCGGGCCACTACTTTCTTGCTGATGATGTTGACAGCCAGGGTGAAGGCGGAGGACACATAGTAACTCCCAGGCTCAGCAATGAGGGCCACCCCAGAGAGAGAGGGGAAGTACATATCCAGCATCGGTCTGATGCTACCATGAACCTGCAAGAGAGAGATGCCATTGAGCCTCTTCCACAGTAAACCAACTGTGCATCAGCAAGAGGCTAGCACAATCAGAAATAAACACGCCATTTCAAATTCTACCATAATTATAACGATAAAATGGCATGCGAGAGCAACCAGTAAGAAAACTCTGTCATTTACCAGAAGTCAGGAAAAGGACAATTCCCGTAAATAAACCCAAATTTGGAGAAACCTTTACTCACTAGTCACTCACTTTCCCCTAAAGCTTAAGCTGCAAGGCGGCAGCACTTTGCAGTAAGTACTAGGATGCCTCATGCGCATATGGAATTAAAACAAATAAAAGACTGCAGGCACCCTACAGACCACAAGGGGTCACTTGTGCCTCAGAGGAAAAACCCTGAAGCAAAACCCTCCTTCCCAGGACCGCGCAGGACTCTTGGCCACAGTCAGAACTGGCCGGCATCCGACACCAGACCACACTGGGACGAGGTGTCTCTGCAGTAAAAGCCACCTGGCAACCCAATCACTGAGCACGTACCCACGCACCCTTTTATGAGAACGGAATTGGCTCCATGCTATCGGAACAGACCAATACACTACAGCTTGTGCTAGAAAGATGGTGGAGGTGCGTAATACCTGTTCCAGCTGAGCCTCGGAGCCACTGAATCCTCCTCCGATGTCCAGTATTTTCATGTGGAAGCCAAGCTCCTCCTGTCACAACAAACACTTAATCAAGCACCCGCCATTACAGGAGGGAAACCGACAGACAGACCGACAAGTTCCCTCAGCCACTCACGGCTGTATCAAAACTGCTAGACCACCGAAATATCACACAGTTATGGCCCAAGAAATGCACAGGGAATGAAGGGTTAAACTCAGGAACATTCCAGTAGCAGCACAAGGTGATGAAAAACTCTGTTATCGCCAATCATGACACCTAAAGCGAGGTTGTGGGCTCAAAACTGCCGTTCCGGAACCCCCGAGCCGCAACAGCTGCAATTATGCGATTTTCCAAAAGGGGGAGCACTTACCCCCATGTCAAACACGCAGCGAGCGTCGGAAACCGCATGGGTGTAGGCCTGAGGGTCCGTGCAGCAGCTGGGTACATGGAACCTGTGAGGAGCAAGAAATGGAGGGGTCATCTCTAAAGGGATGACAGAGAAAAAGGGGCAAGCAAACAGGAAGGACAAAGTCAAGTGCACCGAATCCCCCGCCCCCCCCCCCCCCCGGGGCTGTACTCACTTGGCCCCCACCACCTGCACGCCCAGTTCCTTGGCGCACTCCAGCAGGTGCCTGCAGCTCTTCAGCGTGGAGCCGAACGGCATGCACGTCTCCTCGCCCTCGCCGTGAGCCTCCGTCGCCACCTGCAGCAGCAGCCTGGGGGGAGGGGGGGTTAAAGAGTGTTGTCATGGTAACTCTGGACTTGCAAATATCCCATTTTCAGTGTTGCAGTACTGCAGCAATTCTACTGCAAATAGCTCAAGGAACTTTCAAGGATATTTTCTAAAAACCACCAATTACAAAAGTTAAGCCTACTGTTTCAAAAAGGAAATCCCAACCTCCAACTGTAACCTCGTACTCAGGGAAATGACACATTTTGAAAATAGAACTTTGATGCCACAAAATTCACAATAGTTTTACTTTCTTTTTACAGGACATAATTAGCTACGAAAAAGGTGAGTTTCAAAAAGACATCAGAACAGAGAGCAAAGCAACATTAAGGATACAAGCATCCTGCCATTTTGAAACCTATCAGCTTGGCCAGTGGACCAAGAGAAACAGAGGTCTGACATCCGACTCCAAGCGAACAAAGTGAGACGTTTTGAGCAGTGCGAGCGCGTCCTGCCGTCTCTAGGCGCCTACTTTGCAGTTGGGTGGCAGCGTGCGATCTTGCGCAGCTCCGTCTCGTTGTCGCAGAGCAGGAGCTCCACGCCGCTCTTGGCGGCGTACTTGATGTGGGAGAGCTGCTTGCACATGCCGCCCAGAACCATGCTCTCCGGCGCCACGCCGTAGCTCTGCACCAGCACCATCTCAGCCTGGCACAGAAACACAGGAGAGCAGCCAGTGAGAACAAACTCACCCAACCACAGGAGAAACAGGCAGTGTGGCCACCAGAATCAGTGGTCTTAACAGAGTCTCTGTATTTATATTAGGTATTGATTAATTCTGATATAGGAGTCATTTTATACTAGAAAATAAAATTCAAGCTTCCAATGAAAAATACTGGCATTTTCAGTCGCCTGACCAACCAAATATCTTTAAAACTGAACTTTAATATCACAATAAACTGTTGGTTAACCTATGTTCAGGCTGATTCCAGAGTACTCAATTAACTAAGTAATATGAACTCACATTATATTGTTCTGAATATGTTATGAGGGCGCTACATACCCAACACTAAAATGAAATGAACGCGCTTTTGAAATTACAACTGCAATAAAGAACGTTGTTATACTTGTTGAACACTAAAAAATATTAAATCAAAATCAGACCACTTAGACCAGCAATCACAAATAGCCAAACACTAACTTCTATAAGCACATCTATATAGACTAGATAGAAGATATAAGAAGGAAACATAACCACAAATAATTTCCAGCAGGTTTTGATGAGCATAGAGAATCAGTAAATAAGCTCAGTTGAAGTTCTCAGGCAAATTAAGCTTGCTGCATGTAATATGCTGTTGTACATCTGGCCACTAGATGGTGCTGTTTCTCAATGATGCCGTCACAGAGTCATTCCTATACAGCGAGATCCGTGCGGGTGAGAGCGCAGCACCTTGCTGGTGCAGACGAAGCCGGCGCCGAGGGTGGCCAAGATCTCGATGACGGCCGGGCTGCTGTTGCACCTGACCGGGTAGAAAGGCCGGACCTGGGGCATGTGGGCCTGCCAGCGGATGTGCTGGCGCGTTATGAGCCCAAGGTCAGCCACGAAAAATGCGTTCTTCTCAGCCTGGGGGACAAAACGGGCATGTTTACAAAACACTGCAACATGCGGTCACCAGCCAAAAAGGCTCTATAAACACTACATCAGTTCTGTGTTACTGACCGAGTGCCAGATTCGGAAAGCACCTGAAAATTTTGAGGCCTGTTTACCACGAAATTGATTGTGCCTTATTATGCAACGTAAATCAGGCACACGGCGCACAGCATTTAAGAGTATGGAGCCTTCAATTCTTTAAATGTTTAGCTTTTAAAATTGCAAAAACATTCCCCAACACCGTTCCACTAAAGCACATGGCATGTTACAATTCAAAACAAAACTAATAACAGACAGAACTGCTTAGAAACAACTGCCAGGAACCAATTTGGAACTTGGAATTAAAAGGCTGTACGCGCTGTGCTGGTAATTTAGAGCCATACGTAATTAACACCGAGCAAAATTTAAACTGGGACACAGCTACACTTACCAGGGTCTGCTCGCACACATGGGTATCAATGACATCTTTGAGGGTTGCGCCTCCCTCCAGAAGTTCAATGGAGTAATTTGGTTCATCGGCAAGTCCTTTCATCTCAACCGTATTCCGCAAATCCGACAATCATAAAGCAAGTTGTCTAGTCAGTCCTCTCAGAGCCGTTGGGGTCCTAGAAATATGCAACAAACTGCAAAGGACAGAGGAGTTAACTCATCCGACAAAACAAACATGGCAGAAAGACATCAGAGATAACCGGCGCGCCGCCGCCCCCGCATGCAGATGGTTACTCGCTACACACACCTCCGCAGTACAGTGGAAACGGTACGAGTCTCAGTTAGCCACCTCTCTCTAGGGAAGCGACAGCCTGCGGCTGCTTGGTCCATTAGCGCGAGGTGCAGGTCTGGGGGAAAGCCGGCCGGCGGCCTCTGTAAGGAGCCCTTGGGTGGACCGGCGGTGCTTTTCACAGGGACCCAGCCCGCCTCTGATCCCAGACACTTCTCAGCCCAGCCAATCGGAGGCCCCGGTGGAAATCCCACCATGGAGCGAAACACAAACTCCGAAAAAGTCTGCGCAGCCACTGTGAAAACAAAAGCTGCGGGGCCCCCGGGGGCCCGCGCGGAGCCCGTTTGCTTTACTGCCAATTGGTCCCGACAATTATGATTAATCCTGCCGGCGGCGACGCGTAAAATGGCTCCGTTTGATGTCGTCAGCCGGACCGAGGACAGGGGCTGCGCGGGCAGTCAGATGGGATAATATCTGATAATGTTACATAATGTCTCGTCTAGCATTGTGGGCACTTGGTTTCAGCTCCCGTGCACTGCAGCCTGGGACCTCGCTGGGTACACAGGGGCTGTCTGAGTGACTGTGGCACAGCAGAGTTTCCTCCAGACCCCCTTTCTCTGTGGCTTAACACAAGCTCCTGACACCTGCGCTGACGTGCTCCTTTCCACATCGAGGGCAAATACCTCCATTATCTGGATAGCTATATTCTGCACCAAAACAGTAACTGAATCAATACAGCAAATAATGAAGACCGCAGCCTAGGTTGAAACATAGCATTGCCACTTAGTCTCCAACTACTATCAAATATGAACACTGAACCAAATAGTATTCGATTCAGAGTAATTACAGAGTCAGTATCATCACTAAGTCATTCCATATTAATCAATTCCATTTTAAGTGTAAAAATAAAATGTTTAATTCTCCAACAGATAAAAAGAACTGTGTCTACATGGGCATCCAGCCCGTGTTTCCATGGAGAAACTTGTTATTAACTGAAGTTGCACAGACTGCGTGTCACACCCCTTCTATTCACCACGAATGCCACTGTGACCACAAGTCTCTACTCACATGGACAAGTCAGGAGATGGAGCTCTCCCACTATCAGCTAGGGTCCCAAGGCGGCTCCGCGTTGAAGTCAAACTGCTCGCGGTAGAGGGCCGCCCCTAGGCCTTCTGGGTAATTGTTGTACACCTGCACAGAAAGTGGTGTGCCCTGTGGATGACATCACAGTCAAACCACTCAACACAGACACACAGCAGCACAGATGTATACATGACAAACTGTACATAGTAAGACCTTGAAACTTCTATTAACTTAGTGGGAAAAGCATACAGTTATACATTTAGACGTATTACACAAGAATGTTACACATAACAGCCATAATATACTTTGAATACATAAATCCTGTTAAGTGAAAAAAAGATGAACAAATGTTACAAAACGATTAAAATGAAAATTTTAATCGTAAAAAAAAATTTTTTACACTTGCCTATCGGGCAAATTGGCAAGGCTCGAATTACAGGATGACATGTGGTCATTGCTATGGATACCCTGAATTCTGAATGTCCTTTTAAAACAGCTAACTACATGGTCATTAATTTGTGACTTTCCTTATAAAATCTATATGGCTTTTCTGCCCTCTGAAGAAGAAGAAAAAAGTTGCCCATCCCATGAGTGCTTTTGCACATCAAAGCGGCCTTGTTCTGCAGCGGTGTCCAATGACATTTCCAACACCCGGAAGGCCAGCTTCAGGGCTTGTCTCCTCACTCTTTTATGTTGTGCTTTCAAACATACAGTAGAATTTCAACCACACCTCTGGAATATAACTGTATCAACCTAACAGGAGAGAATCCTTCATGTAAGCTTTCCACATCTTGTTGCGAAACATTTGAATTAGCTAGCTACATATGTAATGTTGATGATCACCGGTTTACTCAAAGATGGATTAGCATTTGTGATTAACTCAGCAATCAACAAGCATCACCTAGCTAGAGTTTTAATGTTGTTATAGGACTGCTGGATTTACACAAACTGAGTTGTGCTCAAGAGAGCAGCATTAATTTTCAGCTACATTATCTCACTCTGACAAAGCTGACAAAGACCCACCCATGTTCCAGAGCTTAAAGAAGTCAGGCTGGTCCTGATTTGTATAAGCACCGTAAAGATTTAAATTATCCAAAAGAATCCATAAGATGGTTAGTGGCTAAAATACAGCAATGCTCCCATGCAGTTTCTACAATTAGGTCATCTTAAACGCAGAAGCATTACGAGCATGTGTTTCATGAGGTGCCACTCCATGCAAAAATCTGTTAAGAACAGGGCAGGTGGTATCGCCAAGTATTTCTTCAAGTTGTTTGCAGAAATTTTTGACCACAACCGGCTAAACATGCTGAGGATAACTGGCTGAACGTCTTGAGGAGTTAGAGGACAGAGGGGCAGTGTTGGTGCTGACTTCGGAACTGACCCTAAAGTTAAAAACTTTTGAATGAAGTAAAGTAGGTAACAGTGAGGCTGTTAGGTAGAATGGAATTTGTTAATATTTTCAACTAGCTAGATGAAATTTAATTCAAGCTAAAGGAGTGACTAGATTTTATTTTGGTCGCTATTATGTCATGAAACGTAATTTTATTTATAAATCCAGGTCTATCGGACATATAAATTAGCTAATCGTTCAAAAATATTATGTTATTTCCACAATAATTCTAGGCAATACTAGGTCAACTTAAATTGTTGTATGTCAACTGCAGTTTCTTCAAGTCACTGCTAAAATGACACCAGGTAGTATGTTAAGGAATGAACAGATGTGTAACATCTTCTGAGTAGGTATTAACCGCAAATAATTCTATTGACCTGGAAGCCAACAACTGTGCTCTAGAGGTGAACTTACGACATACGTACAGAAGGATATTAATAAATGCGGGACTATGCAACGTTGCCTTCACTAAATCGGCTACATAACACATAGGCCCAAGTCGAACGTTCACCTGCAGAACACAGCGGCTGTGCTGTCGACACACTTAAATGAAAATGTGCCCCATGTTTTATTTGTTTTGAGGACAAAGGGTCATTTCCCGACTGCAGGCAAAGCGCTAGCCGGCTCAAACCGGAAATTCTTTGAAAGAGAAGTAGCTAAAGTTAACGAATCATAGGCAGCGTCAATTCATTTTTGTTAGGATCAGTTGCCATGCCTATTTACACCGATAGACACAAAACAGTCACCCAAACTGAATACAGTGGTGTCATCTCAGTTTCCTTAACCCCATTCTTATAAGTTTATAGCTACAAACGTTTATAAACGAGGGCACTGAGTTTCGTTTAGCAACACACAATTTACAATGCTATAATAGACAGGAACTCGAGTTTGCGAAAATAACTTCCGTGACCCACGTACGCCTCCTTAGAATTTAGCAACAAAAAGTAGCACAACGCCGAGACGACACACTTTAACCGGACGAGGGTTATCACATTAACTTTAACCAAAAGCAGACAATTGTGCCTATAATGCAAACACCTCGGTGACAGCGCGCAGCCATAAGCACGGAGGCGGCCAGTGCTGTTGAGGCTCACGGTCCGGAAATGAATGGATCCGCCAATTTCAGACGATGACATTACCGCAATAAAGGACACTGCTCCAAAATGAGCAAACCAGCCAAAACATTAGCTAACCAATGTTGCCTAAACGTATGAGAATATTTTAACACGGATATGCCTTTCTGCATCAAAATGTGTAGCTACACACGGACGTGAAACATGTTGGCTTGCTGTTCAAATCAGAGGACATTCAAAAATACATGCAATTCACGTCAAAGCTGGCTAACGTTAGTTAGCAAGCAGCGGCAATACGCATAAGGCCTGTAGCAAGCTAACGTTTAGCAGCCCACCCGATAACTGTAACATTTGACCTGTCATGACTTAACACTTAGATATACAGCCCAGATTGATAACCAAGTATCTAACATTAATATATTTTGAACATTAGGCCAGAGCTAGCTAGGCAGCCATTCCCCATTCAACGAAGGCTGACAATGAAAACTGCAGTTCCTCAGACTAACGACTCTGGGCGGCAATACCCGGATTGATAGTTTTCATATGAAGGTGGGCGAATACCAAATAAGCATTAAGGATTACACATCTTAAACGTAACGGAGAGTATTCAATTTGCACAAAAAA
Organism: Anguilla anguilla; assembly: GCF_013347855.1. Classification (NCBI taxonomy): domain Eukaryota; kingdom Metazoa; phylum Chordata; class Actinopteri; order Anguilliformes; family Anguillidae; genus Anguilla; species Anguilla anguilla. The sequence continues at coordinate 49,567,502 of NC_049201.1, read as the reverse complement.
TACTAACGATAAAACAATGCACCAAATAAATACATTAGTTGGCAAGTTATATAAACCCATCTATATTCGCTATATCAACCGAGCACGCTAGCTAACGTTAGCTAGATGCTAGAATGACAGAAGGGCAGGAGTCGAAACATGAAACAAGTACGCTCACCATAAATTCAAAGCGAACACAATATCGGTTTATTTAGCCGACAAGCTAAGGTACGTGGCTATACATCAGTTTCAAAAACGTTCGCGATCGCAATATATATAATTTAATTCGAAAGAAAACAAAGATATAACTAGCAAGTAAGTAGCTAGCGCATACGTATTCAATTTATCCAGCACAGCAGCACTTCACTAGCTCGCTAGGAGCTACCTACGTCCAGCTAGCGCTAACCGTAATCGCCATGTTGTAACATGTTTCCCTTGCCACCGTACGCAACATTCTACATAAATATTACTCGCTACTTACGTGAGATAACGGCCCAATTTTTTGGGATAATCGTCTTCTCTTTTTCGGCGGAATTTTTAAAGAGTAATGGGGGTGCTAGTAGAAGAAAGAAAAAAGGCTATATTTGCCATAAGCATGTAGTGACGAAGAAGCTGGAAATGGAGTACCGCTGATCTCTCTCTAGTATAAGGCAACGAAGGAGAAACGACTACCCGTGGCAGTGTAGGTAATGAAGGCGAGCCGCAGATAGAGGCTGCTCTGTGCTGAGATAACTGATAGATAGCCAGCTCGCTCCTTCCCTAGAAAAGGCAGCGAATAGAACGGGGCGGGATTTAGCATATCACTTAAAGAGTCAACGCTGTCATTCCCCCATAGAACATAGCAGGTATGAGATTTCAGGGTAAGTGAATAGTGCATCGTTATGACATGTGTAGGGGCAGCTTTTTATTTTTCACAAATCTTCGAGACAGGTGTTTATATCAGCAAACTTGCATGGATTCTATTCAATAATTATTTTTACATTTTTAGTTTTCCTGTCACACTTGTCTCCACGTGAAAATGACATATTAATGAAGTTTGCACGCAGTGAAAGAATTTGGGACTTTTTAAAATGACAAGATATTGGAATTAAAACGGTTCATATGAGAAATCAAATTCCTTTTATTGTCTACTTGATTCATAACATCTGAAAATTCAAATTCTGTGTCATTTATACGGAATGGACTATATCGTTATGACAAAAAGCCTCACATATAGATCTGTTATTAATGCAAATATTAATATTCCCAGTTTCACAATGCTCATGTTACTATACTCACCCATTTGACGTTTGAATAATTAAATTGTACCTCTTCTGTACTCGTGCACAAGCACCAGTATCTTCTGACGCTTGCCGCCCTGGTTAAAGGGTCCTGACAAATAGTAAAATAGAGAGTTGTAATACCTGTTCAGTTATTTCTTTTGCATAGTAAAATTGTTCGGAGCGAAGCCTTTCAGTCGTGGTGATTGATCTTCGTTCAACCCCAATAGTAGCGATCGTTTTTCTGCATTGTTCAGAATGCTAATTCATAATGAAAGCTTTGGAACAGATCAGATACATAGTCCTCTTGAACTTTTGCTGTTATCATTGATGACTTCAGGTTTGGGCTCTTGGCTTTTCCCCAAGAAGATGCAAATGGTGTGGTGCGTTCAGTCTGAATGTCACCGTTTTTCACTCTGTTGTTGAAGTGCCTTTAATGGTCAACCCTGTTTTGGAAGAGTCAAACCTCCTAATGAGGGACAAGGAGGGATTGGTCTCTCTGCATTGGCCAAGGTCTGGGGCTTGTATTCAGATGGTCAGATATTAACACTTACCAGGAACTGCACTGTGTGGTATTAAGAATGAGGACACTTCTCAGCTTAGAACATGGATGTTTTGCTGGTCACATTTCATTGTCCATGTTGTTCATTTAATATCCCTGCCTTTTTGAATTGAGCAAAACTCGACTGCGGCATGTTGATCTATTGTTTATTTTGTATTCGAGCATTTCTTCTTGCAGAGGACCTCATACATATTGGAGGTTAGAGGTCACTGCAGATGCATACAAGTTGCTATATAAAAACAGAAACAACTAAAGGCTTTTTTTCAGTCAGCAGTATGGATAATATTTTCCTATACCTTGTAAAATATTTTGTACATTCAACACTAAAGTTTAAGACATCTGACTGGAGTGTTTGATAATAAGTTGTGGTGGGATGGGTGATGAACGTGTTGTACTGCAGTTACATGTGACAGTTTTCTAGAGAATAAAGTCCCTCTGAGCATGGCTGCAAAATGTTCTAGGTGGTTATTTACTCATTTCAACTGTAAAGAGGGTGAAGAGAATTGGTTTGTAAAAATGAGTTGTGTAATAAGCAAAAATGATTTAAAAAAATTTTTTAAATAAAAAATGTGTGCATGTGTAACATGGTAGCTAATTTCTCAGTACATAAAGGTACTAAAGGTACAGGTAATGACAGGTACAATTCTGTTATGTTTTTTAAATACATGTAACAAGTGATCCATAATGAGTACTCCATACAGAATTTGTGTACAGTATCTGAATGTTGAAACAACAATGCCATGATTTGACAGTGTTGAAAAATGCTTTCCCCCTTTGAACCCCTTTGTTTTGTACATGCAAAATATATAAAGTAATATGCATGTAAATGTAACAGTTTAATCAAACATTTTCTTCAACAATAAACCAGTTGGTTTGTCTCAATGTGCTCATAATGTATTATGGTTTTTCAATGAGAACTCCATATTGCATCAGTTTTAAGGACATTCTTTGTTTCAGATTAGTTTAAGTCAAATTTAATGTGACACATACAATACTACCAGGGGTGCTCTTTCTTCTTTTTCCTTTGATGGTGGTTAAAGTCTAACGTCACACCTGTTCCATCGACTGCTCCCTGGATTAGCAGTTTCCAAATCGCAGTGAAGTCAGAAGGCCGTGCAAGCCACGTGCAAGAATGTTTGTTTGACTTTGGTTTATTGTTGTTTCTCGTTTGAAACAGTCACTAAAAATAAGCAAGTACAGCCCTAATCACAATGTCAGATGAGCTAGGGGCACCAGCTTGGGAACATGACACAATAGCCGTTTGTTTTAGTCGCATAAGCGTTGCTTAGTCTATTGTTGTGACTGGCAAGAGAAAGTTTCTGCTTAATACCATACAAAAGCTGTTCCGAGTTTTGTGCCTGGTCCCCACAGACTATAAATGAGAATACGCAGTCTAATCACACATAGCATCTAAAATGGTTTCCAGTAAAGACCGATGTTTCAGTGCCATTGTTTGGGTTCATAATGGCTACTGCCACTGAGCGTGCTCGCCGCAGAGACGTGTGCGCCGCCCACTTAGAGTGAAAACACTCCAGAGTCTGCATTGTGCACCAGGAATTCTCATCCACAAACAGGGGCTAGATTGCATCAAAACACTGACCCACCCCATGGAGATGGAGTATAAACCCAGGGCCTGGCCCCGCAGAACTGACAGTCCTCTGATAAGAAACAGCCAACATTCCTCAGCATATGTTGGACAAATTCAAAGGTTTATTCTACCGTACAATCACACATATAAAGTACCACGAATAATGGCTCTTTTCATGACAAACTGTACATGGATCCTTTGGAGGTTTAATCCATTTATAAATTTGAGATTTGATTATTTATTTGTGGTTAACATTCATGCAGAGTAAAACCTTTCAAAGGAAAAACTGCATGATATTAGAACCAGACTGAGGTTAACAATAAGCAAGGACTGTAATCTTTACTGTTGTATTTTAACCAGTTGTCAGATCTTTAACAGGTCAAAATCTTTCCTGTCACATGTCTTAGGAGAGATTAGAACACCAGAGCAGCTCATTAATTATTACATTTTGTATGCCAGAAAAAAACACTTTGGAAAGAGTCCAGTGACAACACTGGTGTGTACATGTATGTAGTGCTATTCTGATGTTCAGTGTTCAGTGTTCTTACTTGTTTAACATGCAGCACCCAAAAAATACAAATTTATGCCTTTTCCCTTTACAGAAACTATCAAAAATAAATGTCTGTAGGGAATATGGCAGTTATTTCATGTTTAGCATTTGAGCTTTGAGCTTTGGTTGCATTTTTCCTTTGTAAGACACTCAATACTCCAATATCTGAGCACTTTGACATCATTATATGGGTCAGATGATACCATTTTCCTTGACAGGTTGCCACGGTGATTTCGGTGGTGTGGTGTGCTTGCTTTATTTGAAAGAGAAATTATTTCAAAATCAAATATAAAATGTTAAATGCACCTTGAAACTTGTACTGAAGTAATGCTGCAGTGAGATGCTACCTTTTTTTATCACAAAACAGAACACTCCTCACTTTGTCTCTGTCTGTCTCTTAGCAGCCATGAAGATAGCTACTATTTGCTTATGAAATCATTGTGGCGATACAACTAAATGCTGCCTGTACAGATTCAGGGTAATGTGTCAACCTGGTAGTATTTCAACTGAAGAAATGTCTATAATTCAGAAACCATATCATGCATTCAGCAGTCATTTCACAGATGTAGAAAAGACAAGAAATAAACTAAAGTAATAATGAAACTCAAGTTTTGATGTGCTGTACACTGGTCCAGGTTGAATATTTCCCCAGAAATGTCTACTTTTCCGAAAAAGTGGTCTCTGAACATTTGCATGGGTTTATGAAGCATCCAAGTCAGCTGAACACAAAATCTGAACTCTAAACATTTGCTTTGTGTAGAGCATCTGTCTATCTGTCTGTCTGAATTTCAGTTTGATTTATGGGTATGAAAAACATAATAATAATAATAATAACTTTATTTAAATAACATACATAAATGCAGTTCAAAGTCCTTCTCAGAAAGAAGAAAAAAGCAATACATGCATATACACATAAAGTTCTAAAAACTTTTACTTATTGCTAATAAAATAGGATTGTGAAAACTACTAAACTAAATAAACTAATAAAGAATTACAATAAAATATAAATGTACAGCAAGAACACACAGCCTTTTCATTTATTTTAATAATAAATTAAAAGCCAATTTAAAATAACATGTTTTCAGTTGATTTTTTAAATTACCAATTGAGTCTGCTGTTCTGATGTGTTGTGGGAGAGTGTCAAGGGGGTACAAAGATGGGTACAAAGGGAAAGGAAGGTAATGTTCCACTGAAAGGTTTAACATAAATTGGTGATGGATAGTGACAAAACCCTACAGGCCTGGTTAGCCTTTTTACTTATTAGCACCTGTGAACATGTTAGCCTGGGTCACATACATCCAGGCCATTATTGGGATTCTAAAGCAATAGAGAAATAAAATTTATGCAAAAAAAACTCAATTTGTATAATCTATATTATATTATTATTGGAATTCCAAACAATGTAGAAAATATATTGTATATGGTTAATGGTTGCCATTTACCGCTGCTAGATCATATTTAGCAATGAAAGTGTAATTCATTTTATGTGAAGATGTGATTTATATTAAAAAACAATTAATTAAGTTTGTCTGTGAAAGATTAAAATGAAATTATAGGTCATTATGCAGTAGATTATTTTTATTGTTTTGAATAGACATAAGAAAACCATATAGGAAAAAAGACATAAAGCAAATAAAGATGATGAATAACAAAGAAAAAACAAAACAAGAACCAAATTGACACTGGTTTTATAACTGGTTATGCAATACTCTCAAAAGTGTCATTCCTCTTCATCTAAACGTTAAATTGACTGAGAATATTATCATGTAAACAAAAAGTTTAACTATCAAGTCATAACAAGTCTCTCTCTCTCTCTCTCTCTCTGGAAATGGTGTTTTGCACTTGACAGAGGAACTGACTTGGCTTTACCTCATTGGCTCACTGATCTGAACCCTTGGCGAATCTTGAAAGAAACGTCACTTTACCCCAAAGACTCTGCTCTGTAGTACAACTGGAAGCTCTGTTGATTGATGACATGACTGTCTGCCGCTATGTTCTATTTACAGTGTAACAGATATGTAGATGAATGTCTTTTCATTTTTAATGTTCTTTTGTTAAACAGTAGTGGTGGACATGAAACAGGGCCACAGGTGTGGTGTGTTTGCAACGGTATGTGAGATGGTTTATGTCAATGAAAGCAATTTCTGATTTAAAAAATAAGACAAAATTCACAAGCAGAAAAATAATTTGTGAAACTTCTGTTTTTGGGAAAACCTGTATCAAACAATACAATCAGCAGATGGATTAATGTCTGACAATATTGATGCTGTTTTTAAAGTTATTTTTATCCAGTGGGAGTCTTGCACTCATTATTTTTTTATTTATTTGTTATTGGCTTCCGAGAAATTGGAATCCTGAGATTTCGCATAGCATGTCATTGTTGAAAGGTTAGGGGAACACTTCTATCGTTATCAATCATTGAGCAAGTGAGCAAACTGGCAAAATTATTTTGAAAATTAGATTATTGCAAAACTATGAACATAACCAGCCAAATTTGAATATGACACATTCCCCATTCTATATATTTTTTTTTCCTGAAATATTTTTAGTTCGCTGATATTTTGAATAAACAGACACTTTTAAAAATTATCCTGGGACTTTTGTTTTCTTAAGGGTTAATTATGTGTAAAACAGCATGTGAATGTAGCAAGAGAATGACATAACATATATCCTTTGCTTTAGAACCTGTAACAACATACAGTAACAGATGGAATGGTCAAAAAAACACCAGCCTACTTTTAGCATGAAGTTGGGTGAATGTAATACTTCTAGTGCTAATTCATTAATTATCCATTGAGAGAACACTTGAGCAGTCCTTAGCTAAACAGAACTTACATTATTTTTCAGTAATTCAGTAGATGCTCTAACCCAGAGGGACCTACACAACCTTTATTTATTTATTTATTTATTTATTTTTACAAAGTATACATTTACACAGCTGGATATTTACTGAGGCAATTTCGGTTAAGCCCCATGCTCAAGGGTGCAGCTATCTGGGAACTGAACCTGTAACCTTCAGATTGCAAGTCCAGTTCCCTATCCATTAACCACACTGGAAATATATATCAGTGATTAAGTGTTCTATGTGAAATGAACACAATATTTCACCTTTTTAGTGAATAAAATGCACATGGATGAAAGTCACTGAATGTGCTCATCTTATTCTAACATGAGGTGGACCTTCAGACTCCCCCCTTTATTTATGCACTGGTTCAGCACCAGAGTATAAATGTGCTTAAACTGCTGTGGTGTGGAATTTTGAATTTTATTAAAACTTTGCATACATTTACGTAGGGTCTGAATATTCCTTTTATGTATTAGCATTGTTTGGTAATCAGATACATCTCATGCAGCCAGATACCCCTTCGCTTTCATGTATTTTAGAAATTGTAAATATAATCGCGCATTACACGGTGTTTGCAGGAATATGTTTGTCTGCCACACATCTGTGACTTGACAGATTAATTTCTGATCTGCTTGCACATGCTTTTTCTAGAAACACTGATAAACTGCACGGTCAATAAATCTGACAGACATTTGACAGAGGGGAACAGTAACTCAGGCTTCTTCTGGAACAATAGCACTTATCTCCTCTATTATTCTTTATCAGTCCACTTCCAGCTCTCTGCCTGTGGACCACCCAATTCAACCAATTCCTGATAATAACTTTCATCATTGTACGGTTATATCACTTGCATTGTTTAAGTCGGAAATGACCTGAAATAGACAAAGGGGATAAGCAAAAAAGACATGCATCCCTGTCTGTCTAAAACCTCAATGGCCTGATCTGTGGAACGCCTGGAGCTATTTGATAATGTGAGAGTAGTTGGTTAACTTTTAATAATCATTTTAAATAAGTCCGATCAGATTTAATCTAATTGATAATATTTCTAAAGGTTAGCCTGCTAACTCCCTAATCCAACTTCATAAAATAGCTGCTTGACTGTATTCATTGAATCTTTAAGCTGAAAGAGAGACCCATGTGGGTTAGGCTTCTTGTGAAACAAGGAGCTAGGCATTAATGGCAACCTATGCTTAGCGGATATACAATTGCACCCATATATTCAGGATGATCAAAGTAAAGGTGAGACAATTTGTACTTAGCAATGAGAACAGACAGCTTCTTATGCCTGAGAGACACGTGAGCCGTTTGTTGTGAAGATTCTCGAAGTTCAGTACCAGCAAATGTTTGTTTGTCACGCTGGTCAAATACTGTACTTACTGTGTCCTGCCTGTCAAGCCAAGCGTGTATGAATTGATTGATTTTATGAGGTCTGCAGGAATGTTGGTATGTTCAGTATTTTCACATGGATTTGTTGACGGTACAATAAAGTCAGTGCACCCTGACAAAACTTGAGTCTACCTGGAACCAGCCGACCTTTATGATGTGTCTCAAACAAAGGTACAGGTAGCTCCAAAGTTTGAGCAGCACAGGATTTTATTAAATTAAACTATTCTCACATCTGTATTATTCCTCTCATGTATTGAAGATGTTTGGATAGGAAAGTTATCCCAATGACTGGTATTGCTGGTGTAAATCCATTGCTGATTGATAAGTAAATTCAAAAATAATGCTGAACTCCAGCCCTCCAAGACCAGGGATCTCCATCCAGGCCATGGATTGTAGGTTAGAATACCAAATTAAGCTGGTATATGAAAACACTTATAAATATATCTCTCACAATGCTTATCAAATCATTTAATAGTTAATAAAATTTTTTTAAAAGGTTCAAAACTGAGTTGATCAGGCACCCGTGGTCCACCCATTGAGTTGCAAATGGAGTGACTTCCTCCAACTCATGCCTGTGTGACTTTGTTTTTATTCTTCAATGGAGAGCACAAGCTTGTCAACTCTCTTCTGAATTGATAACGGAGGTTGCAACAATGAATATGATTGGGAATTCCAAATGGGGAGAAAAGCAATAAAAAAGTAATATGCACAACATGAAGCATAATTATTTTTTGCTGGTCTCTGCTGAGATATGCTGAGTGATACAGAACGCAAGGGAAATGTTCAAACCACTGACGATGCCCTTAAGCAAGTCCCCTGTAATACTTACAATTTGAATTACAGGAAGGCAATGATATGCTTCAAATTCAATCTGATCATTCATATATGTGCATGCCTAAACAATGTCGGCAACTCCTGGCTCCGCTGTTCAACAACACCCAACACCCATCCGCAGCAGAATAACTGATTGGAGTGCGCGTACCCAGACATGCCTCGGGCCCTTGGCCTGTGTCCAGCAGTGGGTAGCCCACCCTGTCGTTTGATCTGTGGGGTCGGCTCCAGCCAGTCCCGGCATTGTGTCCTTAAACAATGCACCCCAGACCTACTGAACTCTATAAACATGTCCCTTTGTAGGACTTTCCTCAAATTCTGAGTGGGAGACACACACAGTCAGGATGTAAGGCTACTCCTTTCCAAATTTAGAAAGTCGGTGACTCCTTTAAATCAGTCTCTCCCTAGGCCAGCCCTGGTGGCGGTGGGCCCAGGGGAGAATGGGTGCCTCTTCCCCCAGGGTAGCTTTTTCTGGAGTGGTAGCCAATGGCCTGAAATTTTTGTGTCTTTTGACCTGTGGGCCAGTGTACAATGCAACTTTCTTGTTGAGATTCAGTGCAATCACTGCTAAGTAAATAAATCCCTGTTTTCATTACAGATGCATAAATACTTGCAGGACATTATACTTGACGCTTGATTAATGTGTCTTTGAGTGATACTAATATGTAAAAAAAAGCATTTCCTCTTTCTCAGTGTTAAAAATCATTACTACACCAGCTACAGCCCAAGTCCATTTTTTTTCTCAAAATTGACAGTTTTTTTTTTACTGGGCCTTCACACTGTGTCTTCTGGCCAGTATAACACAGTTGAGGCTGCATGGCATGCATTAGAAGAAAATTTAGTACTAGTATTTAGCTAATGTTAACACCGCTTTGGTCCAATTGTGTCTCAGCTCCCTCCATCTGGAGGGCAGCAGAGAAAGTGTGTGGTGTGTCATCTAACTGGAATCAATGTTCTCCTATCTTTAATAATGATGAGGTGTTAATCCGTGGGTAGCCTATTAAATTTGGTCAGTGGCAGTGGCAGTGGTTTTTTACTTTTATTTTCAATTAAGGACTGCCATGAAGACCTAAGGGGTCGATTGACATGCTCCACTTAAAACACATCCATTGCTCAGAATATTACATGGGAATGGGGGCACAAGAGGGCTGGTCACCAAAGTCTATGGTTACATCTTAAAGAAAACATATCTCTCATTGCCAGTTGACTCTAGATGGTGGACAGATATCCCTGATCTGGACCCAGATTTTTTTCTGGGAGGTGGTTTGGGCCCCTGTCATGCAGTCGTCCAGAAACCCTGACCACCCACAGATCCATTTTAATTCATAGTATGACCTAAAAGGGACGCTCTTTCCTGGGATTGCAATTGGTACCTTTTACCATGTCATTTGGGAATGGCCTGGGGTGGCCGTGTTCTGGGAGTCTGTACTAAATAAGCTCTTCACCATGCTGACAGGAGCTGTGCCCCTGGTTCTGTCCATGCCAATCTTAAATGAGCTCTCTCAACTTCACTCACAAAAATCTCAAGAGCTTCTGGTTTTGTCTGACAGCTGCTAAAAAGATGGTTGTGACAAGATGGAAACCTTCTCACACTCTAACTCTTTACTTATTTCTGTGAATATATATGGGTGTGTGAGTGGGGTGTGTTGATACGTTGGTGCAGCTGTGTGTGTACGCTTGGTTTGTGGGTGTATATGTGTGGGTGCGTGTGTGTGTACATGTGTGTTTGTGTTTTTTGTAGATGGATGTCTGTATCTATATGGGTATATGTATATATGTAGTGTAAGGAAAAAAGGACGTTTCTCGAACGTGATGAAAAAGTACAAAGTTTATTTCCAATACCGGCAGTGACAAAGCGCACGAATGACACCTTGGATTCAGCAGAGTCAGACTGAACCACGAACCTTTCCAGAGGCTGCTTCTTATATGTTTTTGAAGCTTTGATCAGGAGTGTTGAATACACATACCAAGACGGATGTAGTCAGTTTATGTAACACCTATCAATTAGGCCATAATGTATTGGCTGTCCTGTTGCGATTGAATTAGCACGTCTGTTGGCTTGGATGGTTCCCAATCTCTCACTCCTGGTCGCTATTCTACCATTGTACCAACTGTATTGTGATAATGATAAGATCAAGGGAATGTGTGGCCAGCAGGCATATTGGCATCAGAGACAGATTTCTTACAGTAGTCTATATATGTATGTATATATATGTATGTGTGCATATGTTTATATACATGCTTTCTCACCAATAATATCACCATTATAAATGTTATTATTATTTTTAGTTTTGTTTAAATTGATTATGATTATAATTATTTTGTTGATTTTCCTTGATTTTTCCTAAACTGAATGATGGTATTAAATGACAAGCTCGGTTTTTTTAAAAAATGTTAACCAATGTGGTTGGTTACAACCATTATATGTATGCTTTTTATTCTATTGCTTAGCTGACTATATACATTACATTACCTTCATTTAACCAGATAGGTCATTGAGAACACATTCTCTTTTAAAGGCTATATGTCTCTATTTCTTTTTGAAATACATTAATAAGATTTGGATTAATAACATTTTGTTTTTAAAGGCTATTAGGATCCATTGATAAAGTAGGTCATTTAAGATTTTAAGTGGCTCTGATGTTAGTTCATATTAAAAGGTAGAATTTAGTAGGGTGATTTCTATTTTTTGGATTTAAAATTAAAAGAACTGAATGATGTGATATAACAGGAAGAATTAGCCTGATGAATTATAACTCATAATACAACCTCAAACATACAGACAACCTCTTTATATTTTAAAATAATAAGCATCAATCCTTATCAAGGTAAAAGTCATACAACAACACCGACAGGGACAGTAAAACCTTCAAATTCTCAGATTCAGAACGTCCTCCAAACCGTCAGGAGGCGATAACTCACTAAGGTGTACCACCCCGCAGGAGAAAAATCTCTTTTCCCACCTAGTTATGCGCAAACCACCGCTTCTCCGGCATTTGATCAGCTGACTATAAGTGTGGCGCTGTCTTGAAAGACCGAGCTGACAGAAATATTGATTGGCAGTTATGATTTGAACATTATATCTGTCACTTACCACTGTTTATCGTCCCATATACACGACCAGCGTTTCACTGTCATTCAGGTAAGGTGGATAGCTGACATATTCCACCACTATTTCGGGTCATTTCACTGTCGCTGTAGTCAGCTGTCTTGTTATTGTTTTTCAGTCGAGTAGCTAGCTAGTTAGCTGCCAAGCTGCCCTTTGCTTTGTTAGCTAGCTAGCTAATACATTAACTTACTGACGTTACATATGTTCATCGTCAGTTAATGTTTTTTTGACGTATCAAGTAATTTCTGGACTATTTTCAGTTTTTACGTTTATGTAAGATCACGTTTGCTGTCACGGCTTGCCTAGAATTCAAGGTAGTAGCATGTAGCTAGCAAATTAATTTAGCTGTCTAGCTAAAGGAAGTCAAGCCAATTTCATCTCAAGATGGTCATGTTAATATCATTGCCAAATGTCATTTCAGCAGGAACAAAAAGCTAATTAGATTGATTCTGCAGATAATGGATAACTTACTAACGTGAAGTGCTTAATGGTGTATAGCTAGCTAGTTATCTTTCAGTTCTTTGGAGGGACAACATTGCTTGGTAGTTTTGCGAGCGAAATGGGTAATTAATCATGTGATTTATAATTATCCCATTAATAATGCCCATCTTGCTAATAATATTCAGTTTGCAATTGCCAAATATACAGCCACTCGTGACCCGACGTCATGTCGTTAATTTAGGGAAGTGAAATGGATGGAACCATGCTTTAAAGGGAAGAATTCCAGTGTGACAATTGTACACGAGACTGTAATGACCCTGTGTCATAGCAGGCTAATTTGTACAGACACTGTCCATATATCTAGAGCCCAATTCATTTGGCACCCTACATGACAATGTAGTGCTCCTAGATTTAGACAAATGACTTCTGATGTTGTCTGTAAGAAGGACTCTTCTCCTGTTTTAATATGGAAAGAATATTTATATTACATTGGAATTCATACTCTCGAATACTGGTCACCGTTTTTATGAGTTCAGAATCAATCCTTGATTCATGTGCAGGTACTTGTCATCTGCTAATCTAGGCATCTGTCATGTCAATACGATGTTCTTAGCTACAGTTTATTTTTTAATTTTAAAAAATGTACATAGCCAAGGTCTGAGACTTAATTTAAACTTTGATGGTAAAACAAACAGGAAATTTTTTGTAGAATTTTATTGGTTGAAAGTCATGAAAGCCATTATGAGGCTGAGAAAATAAACCGTGAAGACAGGCCAAACCTCAATACTAACCAATATCAACTGTTTGGAACATTATTGAGAACAAAGAGTCTGCTGCTGAGCTCAGAAATCACGCAGAGTCTGGTAAGCCAAGGAAGATCTCTACAGTTGATGACCTAAGAATTCTCACCTTAATGAAGGAAAACCCCCAAACACCAGTCCACCATCAGAAAAACTCTTCAGTAGGCAGGCATGGATGTGCCACTGACTGCTGTCTGCAGCAAACCTCAGGGACAGAATTACAGAGTCCACACTACAAGATACAAACCACTAGGTGCAACTACAGGATGGCCAATTACAGTTTGCTGAGAAGTACCTAAAAGAGCCTGCAGTGTGTTTTGAAAAAGGTCTTGTGGACAGATGACACCGTGAATAACTTGTTTGTCAATCATGGCAAGAGCAAAGTGTGGAGGCCAAAACGAACTGGTCAAGATCCAAAGCATATGACCTCATCTGTGAAACATTGTGGTGGGGGTGTTATGGTTTGGGCATTGATGATTTAACTGCTGATAGCAGCAGCAGCAGAATGAAATCTGAAGTGTACAGAAACATCTTATCTGCTCAAGTTCAAGCAAATGCCTCCAAACTCATTGGACAGCGCTTCATCCTATAGCAAAACAATGATCCCAAACATACTGCTAAAGCATCAAAGGAGTTTTTAAAAGCCAAAAACTGAAGAATTCTTGACTAGTCAAGTCAGTCAGTGGATCTGAATCCAGTTTAACATGTGTTTTATATGCTGAAGAGGAACCTTAAGGCAACTAGACCCCAAACCAAGCTGGAGCTAAAGATTGCTATAGCACAAGCCTGGCAGAGCATTACCTGCTAAGATGGTGATGCCTATGGGTCACAGACTTCAAGCAGTTTTTGCATGCAAAGGATATGCGACAGAGTACTAAACATGACTGCTTTCAGTTACATATCAGTGTGTTCCAAGCATTATGGTGCCCTGAATTGGAGGAGCTGTATATGACAATTTCTACATGGTGAAACCAACATGTATTAAAATGACCCTTTAATTAAAGAACCAAATCAAGAAAAAATGGTCCCAAACTTTGTCCCAAACATTATAGGGCACTGTAATTGAGTGGAGGGATATATCCGTTTCACAGGTGCTTATGGGCCACTGTGCATAGCTTGATGGGCAGCCGATGACGGGACTGAAATGGAGTATGTGCGTTGTGTTTTTACAGTGTCCTCTCCAGTTCCTCCACCCTATCCACCTCACCTGTCTGCAGCTATGACCGAGTTCTGGCTGATCTCTGCGCCCGGGGAGAAGACCTGCCAGCAGACCTGGGACACCATGATGATGGTCACCACCCGCAACAACAACCTCTCCTCCAACAGCAAGTTCAACATCCCCGACCTCAAGGTGAGTCCTGCCCTGCCTTCGATAGGTGTACAAGCTCGGGGGCTTGGACCAGTGCCATTTCAATTCAGTCAATTTGGGAAATGAATTGGAAATTGAATCCATGAATTTCAAAGTCCTCAAAAAAGCTTTTTTGTAATGTTTGTTTATTCAAAATTCCAAGAGTTCCAAGACAAAATTTACAGGTATACATTTTTTCTCATTTCCTTTATCGAACTAGGTGGCCATACATACTTATTCAGCCCCATCCAGAAAAGCTGTTTTTTTCATGCCTCTTTAATAGCTGAGGCACCCCTTAATAGTCGGCTTTTTAGCTAGCTAGCTAGATCAGGTGACAAGACCGCTCGCAAAGGCAGCTGATTTTACCGGTTTGTCAGTTGACATTTCTTGAAACGTCAGTTGTATTGAAGAAGTACAGCAAGAGGTACGAGACACTGACAGAGATACCTCTGCTACATCTTCATGTCTCCAACAGATTCATTAATGACAGCTGATCAAAGCATCGCTACTGAAAGGGATTGTGGTTAGATTGATTCAGCATGCTTTCTGTAGTCAGCTAAAATATTTTGCGCAAGGTGGTGTGCTGTATTAATGAAGCTATCAACACAAAGTTATCAACATAAGTTGTTCATATTTTACCATCTGCCATACATTTAATACTCACTGTTTGATAACCAAAATGGTTTTAAGCTGATAATGCAGAAAGCCGAAAAGATAAACGTGGAATTTGATGGGCTTATCTATTAGTTTTTTCAGTTGACAGATTTGAAATTGAATTGACCCCAACCATGCTTGGGGTGCTCACACTTACCCACCATGCATCACGTGATTAAAAACTCCTAGGACTTGACTCCCCCTAGTGACAAGTAATCCAGCAGGCCACTCCTGTCTCCCATGGTGAGCCTCTCACGTCTCACGTGTCATGTGACAAACAAAAATCCCAGGCGGAATGTTTGACCGGGGCCTCTCCTTGAAGCGGCATGTGACTCGGCAGAGCACCTCCAATCCGCGAAGGGGGGGTCACGTGACCTGCCTGGGGTGAGCGAAACAGCCGCATGGGACACAGCGGCCTCCTGGAACAGTTTGTAACGCATGACGAGGTCCCGACAAAAGAGGCGCCACGCTAAGCGCATAGACCCTGGCCGTCACTGCCGGCTCATTAGCTCTCAGATGTCGCTAATAAAACAAGCAGAGCGCCCGTTTGGGCAGCTCCGCTAATGCGCCCCTGATCAAAGGGAACGCGAGCGCCCCATTATAGCGCCACATTATTTTCTTCCCCGACAGGTGGGGACGCTGGACATCTTGGTTGGGCTGTCTGATGAGCTGGCCAAGCTGGACTCCTTCGTTGAGAGGTACGTAAGGCCGAGAAATGTGCTGAAACCGCGGAGTCTCCCAGCCTCGCACAGACAGAGCTCCGCTTCTCCTCCGGTGATCGAGGGCTGCCTTGCGTTCCCCTCCCGGATTCAGCGAGCGCTCTTGTTTGATTTGGACGAGTCTGAGTCTCGTGTGCCTTTTCGGGCGTGGAGACGGCCTGGTTCTCAGCGTCCCGTCAACCCAGACCCCTTTAATCCTTCTCCGCCCTGCGCGCAGATGAGGAATTTCAGGGAGCGGTGTAGCTATGCTGCCCGCAGGCCGAGGTTAGCGATTTGCAGTTTGGTGAGGATTCGGCGATTTTGCTGTACCATAATATTTAGACTGATCATCAGTGTGCTTTTGGAAGTTTCACTTCTCTATTTATAAACCCTGGCAGGCTTGTTAGCTGTAAATCATTCCCAAAACCCCTCTTTTCCTTTGTGAGGAAACTTCATGGTTGCTTGAGAAATGCTTGCTGTGGTAGCTCAGTGTCTTTTTTCCCCTCCTTTTTCCCTCCTCTTTTTCTCAAAGCCAGCGGCCTCTATTTAAAAACAAATTGGAGGACAGATGCGAGCATTTGATCCAGCGTTTTTTGGATGTGACCTTTAAAGTGAGCGTGGTTGACGCAGAGGTCCTTCAGTGTGCGGCTGGATGGAGCCACCAGGGCCGTGATGTGGCCAGTCTGGGGCACGGGGGGAGGGGGGGGGGGGGGGGGGGGGGGGGGGGGGCGGTTCGAGCAAACAATCCCAGAGTTCAAAGCGCAGCTGAGAGAGAGTAAAGGGCCATTGAGAATGTTGGGAAAAAAGCTCTTAACTACCATGAACTGAGGCAATATTTCAGAGCAGAATAAAGAATAAGACACAAAGTCACAAAGCATGGGCATCTCTCAGTGATTATTCATATTAAATAATTTACTGGCCTTTTAACATGAACATGCTCCCCATTTTTATTTTCAACACATTTGGAAGGACTGGTTGGTCAGTCTGGGATGTACATCCATATCTGTTGTTTATCCTCATGGTGGTGGTGTTTTTGCTCCAGAGAATTGCAGAGCCAACGCACCGTTGTCAGTATACTCAAGTCAGTATACTCCAGAACATTGGGGGGAACACAGTGATTACAAGGCAGCTATTAACATCGTTGGCTGTTACATATGCAAATTTCATGCCAGGAATCTGAGCAAATTTTGTTGTCTTTAAAATTTTTGTGTGATTGATCATAAAGATGACGATTTCCTTGCACAAGTTCAGGAACACCTTCAAAAGTATTCCAGTCACGACCCTGACAATCCTACCGCGGGACAGTTCAGTGATGAGATGAGCTGGAAAATAAAGTTGAACTCTGCCCCCAGCCAATCAATCGTGATTTAGCCAACCACATGATATATTGATGGACCAATTGCAGACAGCCTCCTGGTGGACTGTTTGTGAACTGTTTGTGCTGGGGGCTTGCTCACACCACATTGTACAAACTCAGATCTTATTGATTGTTTCTTGTTTGAAACATGTTGTGTTTTTTGCAAAGTTCTGTTTCATTTTGAGTGTACAGGTGCCTTGAACTAAAGGAGTTTCTAATGCTCAATGGTTCAGTTACTTTTCAAGATTTTGTATAATATATGCTGCTTTCTTTATTTTTAGAATTTTTCATTGAGATATCTTATGGGTTAAATTTAAACTTCTGAAACAGGATGTTTGGGGTTGCAAGTAAGACATTCTGAGCAATTTCACTGTCTGAAGTCTGCAGTTTTGTGGACTCGAGGCTGATATAACATACTTCACTTGCATTTCTAATGCTTTGGACCGTACTCGACAAGCGAAAAGCAAAACGTCTGGTTTCTGAAAGTATTCCCTCTTGTGGAAGTGGTGAGTGGAAATGCAGGAGGGCAGAACATTTAACAAATTAGACTGCAGCCATGGAAACACAGGAGGACACTTTGTGTGTAGCTTGTGCAGGCAGGCGGTGTGCTGACCACAGTCGGCACTGGCATGGCTAAGATGTGAAACCAGTAGGTCCCACTGTAGCAGTGCCTTAACAGGATGAGACACCCAGCTGCCCTTTTCTTTTTAAAACTGGTTTTAATTGAGGTTGAGCATTGTTAATGGTGCTTTTTGACTCAGGTCATGTGTTTTGCTGTTGGTTGTGCCTGAGGCGTGTCTTTGACCTATTGGCAGCGTGGTGAAGAAGGTGGCCCAGTACATGGCAGACGTGCTGGAGGACAGCCGAGACAAAGTGCAGGAGAATCTGCTGGCCAATGGAGGTGAGCCAGTTACGCTGCACGCACCTGCTCCCAATGCCACTGTGAGGCTATATATGCCACTATTATGAAGTGTGAGGAGGAGTGGATATGATTCAGCAATCATTAGCTCACTAAGTAGTGAAGTAGTGTTGTCTTGCTGATGCCTAGCTAGACTGCTGCACACTATAGTTTTCTGCTTATCTAGCTAACTAGCAACCTCACATTGCAACCTGATAAGGGTCCAACTAGGCTAGCTCTCTTTTTTATCAGAAGTGCTGCGCTGTTGGCATGGTTTCGGGCAAACCTCTGATGAGCAGTATCACTGATCCAGTCGGATGTGTTGCTGTCTGTCCGCCAACAGTGGCTTCCACTTCTCCAACCTACATTTAAAAGTGGTGACAGGCAGTGGTAACCGTAGCAACTCTGGCTGACTTAAGGCCATCCAACACCATCAAAAAGAAGCTGTTGTTATAATTCCAATCAGTTTATGGCCATTATTGGCTAATTCATTTTACATTTACATTTATTAATTTAGCAGACGCTTTTATCCAAAGCGACGTACAAAAGTGCAATTTTGTAATTCAGTGACGCAACCAAAATAAACAAGGTGCGGCCTAATGGACAATAATATTAAAGGAACATTTCCAAGAGAGAACAATTCATTTCTTAGTAAATGTAGACTTTTGCCAAGTGGAATGTGAAGTCTTTTGCTTCATGTATATGTGAGGGGTTAATGATTTTACCCAGACTTAAGCTATTGGGCATTGCCTTTTAAGAATCAGTGACTTTATTGGCTGAGCCAACTCTGAACTGCAGATCTGTAATTTGGATTTAGTCGACCTGCCTACGTGTGGTCTGAATTATTTCATAGTACGACAGCTTTGGGCTAATCCTCGAACCGCATTTAGAATAGAATAACTTTATTTTTCCCGGGGGAACTTCAGGCTGATTTGGGTTTGCAGATGCCCTTACCCAGAGGCTCTTACACATTGTACATTTTTATCATATTTTACATATTCTTTTTTCATATTATATTTTACTGAAGCAATTCAGCTTCTTGCTTTGCTCAAGGGTGCAATGGCAGATGCCCCACCTGTACAGGATTTATACAATGACAAGGCTAACTTTTAACTGGAAATTATCACGTTTGAGTGTTCAGCACCACCATGAAAGTTCAATTCAAAGGTGTTACCATGACCTTTCTGTGGCATGTTTTCATCACTGCCCAATCCCCAGAAAATGTGGGAGCTTTGCAGTTAGGAACTGTATTTTGAACACTTCCTCTGTGCAGTGTTGAGCTTGTTCATCCCCCATTTTCAGATGTGAATATCTAAACTGCATTGTCGCCTGCGTCATATCGTCAGAACAAACTGACTGGATTATAATTCTTCACAATGATTTATCATCTTTGTAATGGACGGGGTGGTAATCGGTTAGTTAGGTGGTGATGCTGATAAAATGCAGTTAGCAGAGGTTTTTGCTATTTTTATTTAGGAGAGTGTTCCGTGTGTGAAACAAGTCGTATGCAATATTTTCATTAGTGAGTTTGAGTAACTGTGAGGAAGAATGTGTGTTTGTGGGAGGGTGCGCTTGTGTGGATGTTTTATGTACTTGTACTTAAATCAAGGCTTCCATTTTTGTTACTGTGCTCTTCAGTAAATGTCAGATTCCTTGTGATCATATTCAGGTGCGACTCCAGCTTGAAATGTGTGAGTACATATCATTAAATTGCCCCAGTGCTAAATCCTGAACTTTTCGCTTTACTCTGAAACAATAACAGTTTTTGCCTAATTAATAATTGGTTTGCCATGATTTTTGTTTTTCATTCCAGTGGATCTGGTGACCTACATCACAAGGTTTCAGTGGGACATGGCAAAGTACCCCATTAAACAGTCACTGAAGAACATCTCTGAGATCATATCCAAAGTGAGTCTTATTATGGGATGTGGGTGCTTCTGTGCTGTATTTGATGTTTGTGTACATTATGTTTGTGCACACGTGCTGAGCCTCGTCTTGCTCTGCAGCAAGTATCACAGATTGACAATGACCTGAAGGCCAGAGCGTCGGCCTACAACAACCTGAAGGGCAACCTGCAGAACCTGGAGCGGAAGAATGCGTGAGTACCTGCAGCGCCCTGCGGCAGAGTGTGTGTGAGAGTGTGAGTGTGAGTGTGAGTGTGAGTGTGAGTGTGAGTGTGTGTGAGTGTGAGTGTGAGTGTGAGTGTGAGTGTGAGTGTGAGTGTGAGTGTGAGTGTGAGTGTGAGTGTGTGTGTGTGTGTGTGTGTGTGTGTGTGTGAGTGTGTGAGAGTGTGAGAGTGTGAGTGTGTGTGAGTGTGTGAGTGATTGTGTCTGTGTGTGAGTGAGTGAGTGTGTGTGTGTGTGTGTGAGTGTATGAGTGTGAGTGTGTGTGTGTGTGTGAGTGAGTGTGTGTGTGTATGAGTGTGTGAGTGTATGAGTGTGTGAGTGATTGAGTGTGTGTGTGCGCTGTGCACCAGCTTGAGTAACTGGGCAGAGTGTGTGAGTGTGTGTGCCGCTGTTCGATGTTTAATGTTCAGTGTACGTTATTTTGTCATTCCTCTAGGGGGAGTTTGTTGACCAGGAGCCTGGCTGATATTGTGAAGAAAGAAGATTTTGTGCTCGAATCTGAGTACCTTGTTACAATGCTGGTAGTTGTACCAAAGTAAGTATAGTCAAGCTGTTAAGAATGTTGAGATAACCATTGAAAATCGGGAAAATACCCGCAAACCTTAAGCTCTGTGCCTTTCACAAGAGCATGCTTTTCAGTCCATTTCACACTGTGTAAAAACAAGGGGATTTTTATAGTGTATGTGCAACTGGAGCGACATACAGCATGGACACTGTACCCTGTATTGACAACGCTTGATTTGGAAGTTTATGGAAAATATGTAATATTTCCTGCCCTCTTGTGGCAAGTAAGAGTAGCAGTGTAGGAACTGGTGTTTTGAAAGACTTTCACTGGTGGCTTGATTATTTGATTATTTTTTTATCTTAATTCTCTTTTCATTTAGTAGGAGTTTTCTTGCTTGGGCATTTTTGTTTTTATCTCGCAGCTCTTTCCTTGTCGATTCATGTGTTTGTGTTAAACCAAAGCCTTCAAACTAATATACCTCCTCTTCAGGGCAAATTATGCTGACTGGCAGAAGACTTATGAAACTCTCGCAGAAATGGTGGTGCCTCGATCCACTAAGTGAGTATTGACACACAATGAAGCACATGATTGGTTTTGCTTGCTAGACAGGTTGTAATGGAGGACCATTCAACGTCTGCAGGTAGTGAGGTGCACATCTTGAAGGGAATGTTTATGTTAAATGAGTTGAGTTCACTGTGAGCACGTTTCAACTGCTTTAAACATATTGCTATAAAAATTTCTTGTACAGCTTGATGGATTTGTCTTTATTTTTATGGAGGGTTCTTCTGAAGGCCTGGGAATGTTGATGTAACAGCTAAGAACCTAAAGCACCTGCTTCCCCGTGGGCAAGACCAGAGGCTTCTGTCTGTTACTGCTCCGCAATTGGTGCTCTTTAGTACTCAATTACTGGTTTTTATCTGTGAGTGCCAGCTGTTTCCAGAAATCCTCAGAAAAACTCAATTGGCTGGGCACAGAGTAACATGCGTATAATTAAACCCGTCTTAGACAAAGTCTTGCAGCTGTTAAGCCTATTTTTATTTGTTTTGGATCGGGTAAAATCAATCGCTCTTATTTTCTGAATGTATATCAAAAAATGATTTGCTGTATGCCAGGAGTATGAAAATCTTACACAGTGCAGCCTCACATGGCAGCCTCAACTGTACGTACTCCACTGTGTGTAGGCTTAGATTTGGGAGCAGTGTGGCAGTACATGATCCCCTAGGTTGTAAGTGAAATTCTGTACCAAAAAGGCAATGCAATAGAGAAATGAGTCCCCTAGAGCCGGCCTCTGAACCCTGCTCCTCTCATTTTTCGCTGCTTACGGTACACATAGCAACGGTAACCGTGGCGGGCGAAACCCTGCGGTGGGTTCGATTTAGGGCAGAGACCAGCGGGGTCTTGGGCTTTATTGAATCTGCATTAAGGTTGCGTCGCCGCGGGAGCTGAGTCAGCGGTCTGCCCAAGAGCCGGGTTCCTGTCCCCCTGTAAATACGTGACTCCGGTTTGGCATTTTCAAATTGTGCTAATTGTGAGTACAGCAGGAAAACAGCATTTCCTGGAACATAGGACCGCGGGTTCATGCGCTCGCAGCGAGCCCCTTAACGCCCACTGATACGTAATGGCCACTCTGAACCTGAGCACAGCGGTCCAACTAACGGTGCTGACACAGGGAAATGTGAGCAAATTAAAAGTAAACAAACAGGTAAAAACTGCTTTCCTAGTTATCGGTCACCGGTGTTCTGCCGTTTGTCCTCTTCCGTGGCTCTTCCCTTGTTCTCAGTAAGCCGGTGGAACACTCATTATTAGAACAGTGTCAGCAGAGGCTGGGACCGGAGGAAAAAAACACCAGGGGAGGCAGACTGAGGGCCACTGTCCTCTTATTTTCACCAGCTGCTTCTGGCCTCGTCACCTGGTTGTTCATCACCAGGGAGACATTGGCCGTCACTCGACAGTGCTCCATAGAGATTTGTTTTTACGATCGTTCTTTTAATGTGTGTGCTTTTTGAAGGGGCCTACACGCCTGATTGCCTAATTTATGTGCTAATGATTGAAATGTGTGTACATGACTGAGAGTTTTGAATTGCGTCTGTCCCCCTACCCCCACACCCACCTGCAGCCTGCTGTTTGAGGACCAGGAAAGTGGTCTCTTCAGCGTCACCCTCTTCAGAAAGGCCATCGATGACTTCAGACACAAGGCCAGAGAGTTCAAGTAAGAGACTAGCTTCGACTCTCTCAGTCACGTTGTGCTCTGGAGAGTGCACTCTTCTTGCACTTCATATATACATATTCACGCAGCTGAGGCAACATGAAATGAACCAGTGTCTGGAAGTAGCAGACAAATACATGTGAATTCAGTAGTTTGTACCCTGGGTCGGTACGTACAGAAAATGGTATGATAATGGAAATTTCATATAACTACAGCAGAAATATATTTCTGGTCTCCACATAGATTTTGTGAGTCTAGAGGCCCTGGAAGATTGAGTTAGAGTTGGTGACATTTATTTCCTGCAGTCTCATAGATACAGATCAGTTTTAGTGTTGTGATGAAGGTCTGTGGTTGAGCCGGCTTGAGTCATTGAGTCAAGGTCATGATTCCTCTGAAGTACCATTCTGAGCATTGGGATATTAGCATAGCACATCTTTGGATGTTGGGTGGATTTATCCTGTATCACAGTATCAGTCTGGTCAGGCTCATAGTACCATAAGCTAGTGAGTGTCACAAGTGAGGCTAGGGTGGAGGTGATGCTGGAAGAGATCCTGCTAATGGCTAACTTGTTCCCGCCCTGTCTCAGGTTTACTGTACGGGACTTCCAGTACAACGAGGTAGAGATGAAAGCTGACAAAGAAGAAATGACACGGCTCTCCACAGACAAGAAGAAACAGTTTGTAAGTATTGCTCTCTTGAAGAGCACTGTTGAGGAAAAAATGTTTTAGAAGAATAATTGTATGTAACATTATATAGTCTTTCCATATGTTGCATAAACATTATCTGTGTTTATTTTTAACAGTTTTTTAAACTCATTTTCATCAAGGGTGTCAATAATTATGGACCTGACTGTACATTTCTCCAAGGGGTGCAAATGTTTATGTGTACCTTGGGGTTTTCATGAGGAAAATTATTCCTGCAAATGCAGCTCACGTTGCTTAAGATTCCTAGATTCGATCAATATTTGTTTTTAACTTTGACTTGAAAACGATGTCCTAAAGTGCCAAATGTTGGTAAGAATGGTCTTTGGAGGGTGAATAATTTGGGATCACCCACCAAGCTGGCCAGTAACTTTTTATGAAACCGTAACTTAATGTTTGGCTTAAACCTCTATATTTTTAGGTTAAACTCGATATGTTAAAAAAAGAGTTAATTTTGGACCCTGCTTAAAAATGAGTGGGACTTTTTATTCACAAATAAAGGTTGGTGTGTTCGGCTGTTTGCACAATTGCTAAACTCCAAAAACTGTAAAAAAAAAAAAAAGAATCCACACTTGCTTTTAATTTAAGTTAAGGACAGATGTTTATCGAATTCAGACCTACTTCTCCAGCTGATTTAATCTGTGTAGTTTTGTGAGTACAGACTCTAGAATTGTATTCTGAAATGGAAAGTGCCTGCAGCTGTGATGCACACTTCTGAGAGCAGGACGTGCTGAGTGTGCTTTGCTTCTTCTCCGCAGGGTCCACTGGTGCGATGGCTGAAGGTGAACTTCAGCGAAGCCTTCATCGCTTGGGTCCACATAAAAGCGCTTCGGGTTTTTGTGGAGTCGGTCTTAAGGTAAAGAGCTGCACGTCACTTTTTGGAGGGAGAGTGGGTGGGTGCTGGGGGAGGGAGAGTGGATAGCTGCAGGGGGAGGGAGAGTGGGTGGCTGCAGGGGGAGGGCGAGTAGGTTGGTGCAGGGTGAGGGAGAGTGGGTTGGGGGAGGGAGTGTGGGTGGGTTCAGGGGGAAGCGAGTAGGTTGGTGCAGGGTGAGGGAGAGTGAGTTGGGGGAGGGAGTGTGGGTGGGTGCAGGGGGAAGCGAGTAGGTTGGTGCAGGGTGAGGGAGAGTGGGTTGGGGGAGGGAGTGTGGGTGAGTGTTTGGGGAGGGAGAGTGGGTGGGTGGGGGGAGTGTGGGTGAGTGTTTGGGGAGGGAGTGTGGGTGGGTGTTGGGGGAGGGAGAGTGGGTGGGGGGAGGGGGAGGGCGTGTGGGTGGGTGTTGTGGGAGGGAGAGTGGGTGAGTGTTTGGGGAGGGAGTGTGGGTGGGTGTTGGGAGAGGTAGTGTGGGTGGGTGTTGGGAGAGGGAGTGTGGGTGAGTGTTGGGAGAGGGAGTGTGGGTGGGTGTTGGGGGAGGGAGATTGGGTGGGGGAGAGAGTGTGGGTGGGTGTTGGGGGAGGGAGAGTGGGTGGATGCTGTGGTCAGTGAGTGGGTGCTGGGGTGCTGGGTGAAGGCCTGACGTTGTTTATGCTCTTGTCATCCACAGATATGGGCTTCCCGTCAACTTCCAGGCCATGCTTCTGCAGCCTAACAAGAAGAACATGAAGAAGTTGCGGGAGGTTCTGTACGACCTGTACAAACACCTGGACAGCAGCGCGGCCACCATCATCGATGTGAGTTACTATAGTAACCAGAGAACCAGGAGAAGCTCTTACCAGCACCACACCTGTGGAGGGAAACAGCAGTCTTAACCCAGTGCATAGACTCAACAGCTGTGCATGTGTATTCATAGGCTTAAACCAAGTGACTTTTCTAGCACACTCCTCAATATCCGGTTAGATGCCATATAACAACTGAATTTATTACACGGCTGTATGATGAAATATATTTGAATTGAATTTTTTCTACTCTTGTTGGCTATAAGTAGTGGTCTATAATTTCAAATGGAAGTATGTCTTCAGAATTATAAATATCAAAACCTGAATATTACTTAATTAATGCTGTACGTATTCACTCCCTTTGTATTAACAACCCAAACTGGGCCAGGTGTATTCTGTTTTCTTGATAGCTCACATGAAATACTGTAACAAGGTCCACCTGTGTGGATTTTGTATTCACCTCTGTTCAACTGCATGATTGCAGAATAAATATCACCAGCTTTGTGAGGTATCACAACTGAAACAGTAGATCAGATCAGACATGCTTTCATGAGAACCAAGGAGCTGCCCATCGAACTTCAAGAAGTTCTCTTAAACAATTTAATCCATCAAACCACCCATCTGTACACATGGGTGTGACCTGTTTTTTAGTTGGTTGTTCAATACTGTGCAGACAATGAGCATTTAGCTCCCTAGCTGTCAGTTCCTCAGGACTAGAACAAAGAGAACAATAGCCAAACAAAATTGGGTCTTGTGGTTTCCTGTAATCCACCTCTTTTCCTTTTTGCAGGCACCCATGGACATCCCGGGTCTGAACCTGAGTCAGCAAGAATACTATCCATATGTGTACTATAAGATTGACTGCAATCTGCTGGATTTCAAGTAGAGCAGTGCTCATTTCCCTACGCCCGCAATCCATCCCGTACTTGTTTGAAACTAATTTACTTCCAAGCCTCTTTCTCTCTACCCTCTCTTTCTTTTCTTTTCTCTGTCATGCTTGCTCAATATAGGGTGATTCAACCCTCCATTCTTCCATAGTCATTCCTTCTGCTACTTCAACAAGGGGAAGGGCAGCTGTGTTGTACCAATTAGTTTGATATATATTTAGTGGTCCAAGCCTCCCAGATGTTTGAACCCTATTGTCTCTGCCAGGATTATAAAAATAATAATAATTCAACATTCAACTTTTAGCTAGTATGGTAGGCTGGTTTGGCTGGCTGAACTCTTGCCTCAGCGAAAATATTGCACAGATTGGCCACCTGGTGGCAACACAGTGCACATGACAAAATTGTGGCATTCATAACCCCAGCTCCTGTGGCCCCTTTGAATGGTGTACAGCATTTGTTATATAGGTTCCTCTGCTCACAGGGTACAAAATTACATCAAAAAGCCTGCCATATTGGATTCCTGCAGTAATGCAAAAAATGCTTAAAATGCTTCTTCTGAAAAAATGGACCGTTTCAGTCAAAATTTGACATGGTGCATTAGTGTTTTGAAATGACTTTTCTTTTGGTTTCATCAAAAGATGACCGATGAGTACCGTGGTAAAGATTTTG
Source organism: Anguilla anguilla (assembly GCF_013347855.1). Taxonomy (NCBI): domain Eukaryota; kingdom Metazoa; phylum Chordata; class Actinopteri; order Anguilliformes; family Anguillidae; genus Anguilla; species Anguilla anguilla. The sequence continues at coordinate 49,540,453 of NC_049201.1, read as the reverse complement.
AACCTGCTGCTTGATTGAGATCTTCATTTGACACATGTACAGTATGTGTGTCCTAAGGATCATTGACATTTTGAATTGGCTGCCATGTTGGAGTATTAGTAAGTAGCCATTTTCTTATTTTCATAGTTTGGATCTAACCGTAAGCGTGATTCTTATGAACTTGGAGTGCATGTCCCTGTGGCTACTCAGTGATTCTACAGCGCCTGTTGAATTTGCGGTATATAAACAGTTCGTAATTCCTGTTCCATTTCACATAGAGACTTTTAATCAACCTCTAAACATCCTGCTCCTCATGGAAAACAAATCTGCTCAATCTGTACATCCCAGTGTTTACCCTTGAGCCCTCAACATGTAAAATCTATGGACTCATGTACTGTCAGTGATGTATTTCTTTCATAATGCTTTTTCACTAGAGCTTGAGTGTGTGCCTCTTTCGCATTATGCTGTAATGGGGACAGGCTTTATGAGAACATAACCCATGTTTTTGCCTCAATACGCTTCGTTTAAATGAATGATTGTAATTGTTTCTTTGTCCTGAATGTCATGGTGTGGTAAAGAATTATGGGCAGATCTCTTTATCGGTGTCGAGTGGTGTGGACTTCATAAACGGGGTCATTAGGGGCTCGTTTAGGTCATGTGCAGCCCTGTGACACTTACAGACTACTTATATGGGACAACTCTGAACCCTTTCTCACTTGAGCGAGAACTTGCATTGAAAGGCAGACTTGTCTTAGTATTCACCATACCGGACCTTTACCATAATAGATTTTTTGGCATTTTTAATTTTCTGAAAAAGACTTAAATGCTTCTACTTCTACAGAAATAAACTATTTTGCAGAAAATTAGGCATGGTGAATATATGAACTTATCTCTTTACAGGTATTATCTCTCTTGCGGTTATGTCCAAAGATGACGAAGTGACAAGCCAATGAACATGTTGGTATAGCTTATCAAAAAAACGCTAATAAATCCAAAATGGTGCAAAGAATTTGGTAGGTGTATTCACACTCACGTGAAGATATCACCCTGTCTGCAATGGCCTAATCAAAGCACATGGGGGTGCCATAGAGCTCCATATTTTATTAAAAATATTTTTAAATTCCATTTGTCCATTCCCATCGGCATGAACAGAAATTGGTTCTTGCAGCTACATTATATATGTTTTTTTTATTTGTTTACAGTTTATGTATTTTAATAACATGATCAAGTTATTTAAATATCTGCTCAGAGAATCAAAATCTTTGTGGCCACTTCATTCATAATGAAGAATATTGCTTTGTAATCATTCCACTTCTGTGCCATTGTGGAGTTAGAGGATGCCCCCTTCACAGACATTGCTTAAATATTCTTTACCTCCTGGAAAGGGAAATTTGTTTGTTGGTATTTTTTCCTACAGTGTGATTGGCTATAGCAGATTTAGCCTGCTACATTGTTCAGTATGATCAACAGTTGAGTTGGCTTGACTTGAGCCCCACCTGCACAAGATTATGATTTATGACAACTTAACTGAACATTGTAAAAGCATATCCCCAAAATTGGCAACTTCTCTCACTTCAGAGTCAGCCTGGCCAGGCTCACAGTACTGTATGGTTATGAGCCGAACAAGTGAAGCTACTGTTTATGTGAGGGGGTAGGTCTTTTATCCTGTTCTCTTAACACATTTGTTGCCTCTCATAAGTAGTGGTTCTCTTAAATGGCAAATTGTTTTACAATGAAGCAATATGTGTATTGTCTCATATCTGTACATTTGGTGTGTAAAGGACAAAAATGCGCAGGCACTGTCCATAGTCCATACCATGGATGAAAATAAACTAAATGGATATATTAAGAAGTATTGCTTGTTCTGGTTCATTCTTGTGAAAATTCATAAATGGTTTAGGAGTCTAGTAAATGGTAGTTAAGTCGAAACTTTTTGTAACAGTTTTCATGTATATGTAGAAACCATTTTCTATCTTTAAGGTACAGTGTGTTGTTATGTTACTGTTATCCTTTGGAACATATACTGCCAAGGTCATATAAATATATATAGAAAGGCATAGAAAGATTGGTTTAAAAAAACTCAAGATTTAATCTGTTGGGTTGAGGCATCTAATGGAGCATACAGTGAAATGTCTTGTGTCAGTTAGTGTTAATTGAAGTCTCAAAAGATAACATTCCAGTGTGGGACCAGATGTTATCTATTAAGAGTTGAATTAATAAACAAAAAAAGTTGAATAATGGGGATATTAAAAATATTTTTTTAGCAATATACAGGTACACTCCTTATGATCTAAAGAAAGTATTAATTAGTTAATATAAAGAAAATAGGTATGAGCAGATGGAACATCCTCAATGAATCCTTCGCTGTATATTAAATCTTTTAGATGTGCAATGAGCTATTCTTATTTTTATATTGTGTTTTTACTGCTTTTATAAATTTACATTACATTAAATTACATTACAGGCATTTGGCAGACGCTCTTATCCAGAGCGACGTACAACAAAGTGTATAACCATAACCAGGAACAAGTATGACGAAACCCCTAGAGAGAAGTACTGGTCCAAGTACAGGGAACAACCGCATAGTTCAACTTGGACCCTGATGGTTAAACTGATTAACACTAACAACGAGAACGGCAACAACGCAATCTATAGAAAAAAATAAAAATAAAAATACAAGACAGTTGATGCGCCTAAGTCACCTATGAAACAGCTGCCTAGTTACAACCCTAAGTTTAGTCATTTACAGGGGGGAAGGGAGGGATGGGGAGAGGTGCAGCCTGAAGAGGTGGGTCTTCAGTCGTCGTTTGAAATGGGTCACAGTCTCAGCTGTTCTGACCTCCACAGGGAGGTCATTCCACCACCATAAATCTCTCTCCAAATCCAAATAATTCCAAGGCTTTACATATGCCCAGTTCAATGAAATATTTTGTAAAATTCAAGCAAACAGAATAAAGCTCTCACCGTGCACAAAATATGAATAATCAAGAATAACAAAAACTAATCTGATATTGCTGATTATGTTTCTGAAGGTCATGACTCCTGACTGCATTTTGTCTATTACATCATTGAGAAGTCATTTATATCCTTTTCGCTAGAGGTATTAGCAATGACTTTGTAATTGCATTTTTAAATGCTTACCTGTCACCAATTATTAAGAGATATAGAGTGAGCATTATGAATCAAATTGTTCAGCCCGTAAGTCACGGGAGGAAGAAGGTAACCTAGTTTGAGAATGCATTAGGCCTACCAGGATATTGCCCAAGTCAGTATTCTCTTTTCAGAGAAGTCCATAACTTATGCTGACCTCCACTGACATAAGCTGAAGGTATGAGAACGGGAGGATGAGGGTACATATGTCTGGGACGAACCTAGATGCGGTCTCAAAAATTTTGAATGGATGTGGTAGCTTTGGGGAACAGCCAACCAGCATGCAGGAAGGTGCAAGATATACCGGGTGACTGCGGGGCTCGTGTGACTGCCCCAGAATTTTACAGTGGATATGTGCGGCAAAACTCAACCATGACGGAGATAAGAGGAGTTGAGGAAGCCACCACGCTTTATAATAATCATCTTTCATAACAGAAGATTGTTTTTGGCGTGAAAGTGCTGTCTTATGGCTATGACACTTTGAGTGATGACCCATGATGAATTAATGAATTGTTGTGTAAGACATTTGAGTACTTGTTTTAGGATTAGACAATATTCAATTTTTTAAAAATTATGTATTTGCATTCTTGTTTCGGATACATTAACAAAATGTATTGGGTTTCACACGTCATCTGTTCTGCTCGGATGGGCTACTCAAATTACTCGCAATGGAAAGCAGCGACACCCAGTGTTATAACAGCAGCAAGCACCTGAGCGAAGCATGTCAGGTCGTCATGGGTTAAAATGGTTTAATTATTGATTTGAAACTGACCGTCAAGATTAGCGGTTTAATTATCCGATCAAAATCAGAAAATGTTTTTACAATTATATCAACTCTCATGTCATTTAATCGTATCGTTGGTGAAATTTCTAAATTTGTTAACTAAAAAATTAACACAGAAAAGTGATGTTATCGCTTTTTTTTGCTGCCATAAGCTTACAATTCGGCATCAGTCGTTGACTGAACTTCGTTGCTGTTGTCCTGTATTATTTAATGCCAATACACTACACACTATTATGAATTGACTATAGTCTACATTACATGACTAAATCATCACTTTATAGGCCCACATTTTTATGGTTATGGTTAGATCTACAAATAGATGCATTGGTAACATACCCTATAGGCTATCAAAATGTCGAATATAGGCTACTTGCTTTGATATTCTGAAACAATAATAATGGCTTACATTAGCTTCATTTTTTGTGAGGGTGAAAAAAAAAATGCTTCCGTTTATACAACATTCAATTTTTCAATGCGTTTATTAACCACGATAAACTGGGCAACTGAAAGCGTTTCGGGGACCAGCTGACTAAAAACTGCGTTTATAGTCAGTGCACTGGGTTACGCATGTGACGTAAGCACAGGGTATAATATCTGGTTGGTCTTATAAACAGAGAAGAGGAAGCGCAGCACATACTGTAGCTAGCATCCTCGGTTCGGTAACGCTGACGGAGAGGAGGGAGGAGGAGAACACTAATAACGAACATATAGAAGGATAAAAGCCTCCGTGATGCAACCTAAAGCTTTGAAGAAGACCGGCGCGCGGTGAAGGATTTGGACCTTTTACATATAGCAAGCGCGAAGCCGAGAGGGTGTGCGCTTAATCCAATGGGCTGCGGTGGAAGCAGGGCTGCTGCAATTGAACCACGATATTATGAGAGCTGGACCAGGGAGACAGAATCGACATGGCTTACAAACACCGACACCGAAACCCCCCAGTTGCACCAAGGAATAGTCAGTAATAACATCGGGAGTCTCGAGAGTGCTGGCCCTGGTATGAAAGAGAACGCCGTGACATGTACAGGTTAGTGCCGTCAAAATACGACGTTGCCACTCAGTAAACTTTCGGCACTGACAACAAAGCCTGTTGATAGATGTGATGAAATATATATTTTGAGCATCTCTCCAAAGACTCCCACGTTTCATTTTTGGATTTACATCAACTCTCGCCTAAAGCAAAATAACACAAACATAAATATAATTTAAATGTCTTAGATAAGAGCGGTGAATTTTATTTGCGTTTGCGAACATTTTAATGAATGTTTGTGATAATTGCGGACAATTCCGGTAAACCATTAAGAACGATATTTAAGGCTGACAAATAACTGGCGACTGATGTAGGCTAGTAGTCCTGGCAAAAACGCAGAGTTTGGCAATAAAAAGACGTGACCATTGAAGCTGAACTAAAAAAGTGGATTGATCGATCTATGCTAGGTAAGAGGCAAAATGTGACGGGCAAGGACCGCACCACGCTTTGTGTATCCCTTTTAAAATTCCGTTGATAGTTAGCCACATAGATGTGTGCTACGTGCACGATACTGCTGTGTGAGTGCTCTTGTCTGTACTTCACAGGTAAGGCGGAGGGGGGTAGGCAGGCACAGTTAGGTGCAAGCGCCTCTCTCCGGGAGAAGAGGATGGTGAACACGGGAACACAATGTGGGAAGCAGCCCGTGCTCTCCACCTCCAGTGTCAGCACCCAAAGGAGGCCTGTGCACAGGGAAGAGGTGAGGTCCTTCTGTGTCTATTAGTCAGGCTGGAGTTCAATCAAAATCAATGTGCAATCACAAAAAAAACAAAGAAATGTGATCCCAACAGATACCATCAGCTGCAAAAGCTTACTGTCCCCAGTAGGCTAAAAAGGCTTTAGACTTACTCTTTGCTGTTGAGCATGATCTATGCCATTAATGAGCATGTAGTTCCATCACTGGAGGTCCTTAGTCCAGTAATTCCAAATGTGATTGGAGCTCCTTTGGCTAAACCCCCACCCCACAGGGTTGTTTTTGTTCCTATTGATAAACACTGAACAGTCATGTTAGCGCTTAGAATGGCTCATCAGAGTACAACAGAGCAGAATGTCACTTTGTCCTTGAGACTAGCAATGAACAGTGCCTCAGCGCTCAGGGTATAAAGCCAGGCTTACTCTAATGAAGCCCAAGGCGCTGTCTTTGGAAGCCAGTCTTCCTACAAAAACATAATGAACTAAATTTGTCCTTGTCTGGGCTATGAGCTAGCTGAACATAATGATATCTAGCTAGCTGAACATAATGATATCTAGCTCTTAAATTGTTGGGTTCTAAAAAAGTCAATCTGCCATATGAATTGGAGTTTGAATTGCTATTGGGTGGTATATTAAAATGGAATTGCCTGCAGACTTTTACAAGGCTTATAATTCAAACATTTTAATTATGCCCACACTGTGCACCTCTTTTAATTTATTAATGTGAAGCAAATCTGTCTTGTAGCACGGGAAGAGCACCAAACGGGGGTTCGGGGGAAGTTCGGTGTTTGAGACTCTTCTGTCCTTTAACGCTAGACCAAGCAAGATGCCAGAAGAATGTCCTCCAAGGACGTGGCTGGGAATATCACCAAGAGTATCCAGCAAGTCAGCCGGGGGGACATGACGCCCAGCTGTGTCCAGTAGGGGGGTCTTGTTCGGAGTGCTGCGGGGCGGAGAGGAGCGGAGGACACGGTCTGGGAGAAGACTGCTGGGATAAAGTGACTGTTTCAAATGGCCATCAAACTGAGGCCAGGTAGTTCCATTCCTAGCCCAGAGGACTGAGGTTCAAGACGCCATTTGAATGAGGTGCCCTTACTACCCTGTCTGGTAATGCAGGGTAAATTGCCAACTGGAAAATGCTGCTGAAATCGACCTTTACCTATTTGTAAGTGTCCTGTTCGTTTTGTTTGATCATTGTTCCAGCCATTTCATAAAGATCCTCAGTTGGAAATGCTGTGAGTTGTAATAGATACTCTGTGGTGACATTGATGATTCATCATCTTTGTCCTGCTAGGTCAAAATGATGCTTAAAAGGCATTGAGTGTTGACAGATGATGTGCCAAGAATGGCATTTGGCTGTTCATACCCAGGAATTATGATTAGATCTCACTGGGGCTGTTATTGGTACATCTTTGTTATGTTCAGCTTAATAAATTGCCAAGTATCTAGTTAAATATGTACTTCCCAGAAAACAACATTAGCATCTAGTTCCATTTTTATCCATGAGAACTGACAAATATCAACAATAATAATTCAATGAACCAGGCATAGATTCCCTGGAAAGGTCTGGAAGTAGGAGCGGTTTCATGGTTTACATGTAATACTTGTCATTACTTCTCAATCACGGTGCATCCATTAACGTAAACACAGGATGGCAATGCACATTGTTGCTGCAATTAAATGCATGTATATGGTCAACAAAACAATATGCCTGTTATTTTTCTAGTAATTCAAATAACAGATAAAATTGAAACTATGCCTTACTTGTTCTCAGTATTTTGTGTTACCTGTGTCAAGTTGATGTACCATTGAAGTAATATTTTTCAAAATTAAGTAAATAAGGAGATATTATCCACATAGTGTGTTATATTTTTATCGATTGTAATATTACGCAGTTCATGAACATTATCTCAGTATTTATTAGAATGCCTATTACTAGGGCCACCAGTTTGTCTCCCTTTGTTTTCTTGCATTGTACTCTAGTCAGCTATAGCCTCTTTGTCAAGCCCCTTCCCAAACAATTATCCTATTTGCACCACCTCTATAATCAAAGTTGATTGAGAAATTGCCACTTAATAAGCACAGATGATGATTGACAGCGATGTTTCAAGCAGCACTCATGCTAAATTCACTTTGATTACATACTACCGTGGGCATACTGCAGTATTTTCAAATGTTGTACAGGGGCATGATAGGTTTTTCTAAAACCAGTGGAAAATTCTCACTTTAAAAATGAGAACAGTTATATAACATTTAAATTGCAAGAAAAGTTAAATAAAAAAATAAATTCATGAATCGACTAATTAACTAATCATGTTCTTCAATCAAGAATTTAAGTTGAATTAGGTGTCTTAGTGCTCAGCTCAAACAAAAACCCACAGCCACACCGGCCCTTTTCAGATAAGATAAAATTTTATTTTTACTGCAGTGATACTCAATCCTGGTCCTTGAGAGCCGCAGAGTCTGCTGGTTTTTGTATTTTCTTTAAGATCAGCAACCGATTCAGACCCGAGAAACTAGGTTACCTGAGTTAACTGTATAATCAACTGCTCCAACTGATCAGTTGCTGTGCTACTAAAGTGTTGAGTATCAAGGAAAGCTAGCAGACGCTGCTGCTCAGCAGGACCAGGAGTGAGGACCATGGGCTCAAAGACATGTTTTTCATAGCATTTTAACTTACATCCACTCCCTATATTAGATCAACTAATTATTTTTTATAAATGTCTCAATTAGAAACTCAGTTGTACAATTTAGTCACTTGACTGTGCTGTTGGAGTGCTTATGGGGACCCCTGGAGGATGACGATTGAAATACAAGTTTAAATCCCTGCAGGTCACATGGTACAGACAAACTTGTGGCCCTAGCCATTACCAATAAGTATATCAATAAGATTCTGGATTAAAACGATGACATTTTCTCCAACAATGTTTTCTTTATTGATGAAAGTGAAATCACATGCAGTTATGTCTTTAAAAAATCTGATTTGTCCACAGGAATCTTGTAGTCGTGTTTTTCTTTTTTCTTCATAATGTGTAATCACCATTGAATCACCACTGTGTCATCTGCATGCACATAAGGAGCACTCCAGCCCCGTGCTGCCGTACACACGGGGCTACAGACAAATTGTCCTCTGCTCAGTACAGCACTGCTGTGCTGTCCACAGTACAGGCACATTCTCACTGGCTGTGCGCACCTGCCACATCACCAGCAGGAAGCAGACCTGACACGGGGGACCCTGGCCAACTTAAATCCACCTGCCCATTTATGGGACCAGGTCAACTATGTCCTGCGTCTGCAGGCTCCCAGACAATAGAGAAGACATAATTTATCAATCCCCTTGGTAAGCTTGTTTGTCACTGTAATGAAAATCAGCAGGGCGTTAAAACAGGAGACGGAAGCAAGATAGGACACTACCTGTGCTTGTGGTGAGAGCTTTAGCTAGCTGAACCACTCAGGAGTCTGCTAATTGCATTAAATTAATAGTAATGGATTTTTCCCCCCTGTTTGGTTCCTGTTCCCTGGTGTAGTGGTGCTGAGAAAGCAGCTCTTTGATCCAGGATGATTCTAGAATCCCCATTGCCACAGATAACCCTATAATATACAACCAGTGGGGGGGAGAAAAACATGATTGAAACTCATGTTTCGGTTGAGGAGTCGACAGGAATGGCATTCTGTTTTGAATTATGTAAAAACTGTCCCAAAGTCTATATGTGTGTGGATGGGGGATGGGGGGAGCGGGGTGGAGGGAGGTTTGGTACCACAAGCATACAGGTGATTTATTTTACAACTTAATGTCATGTTAAATGCTGTCACTTTTATTGTAATAGCATAGCATGATATTTTATTATGCCCCTCCTTGATGTTGCTTAGTTACAGCATCTTTGTCCTGATCTGACCCTGTCAGGGTCTCCCATGTGGAGTGTTGTGATTGAAAGATTTATTATTTCCTTATACCATATGCTATATCCTCATTACAGTTTTCAATGAATGATAGGCATAGAAAAAAATGTGAACGGTTAATGGGGTTCATTTAATGGGTTTTACAGTGAGGAATTTATGATGAGGAATTGCCTTATTTGTTGTGGAAACCTCTTGCTCAGTCTATGTTAAAAAACGGATCTTCCATGGCATGCCATTCCCCATTCACTGAATATAGACTCAGAAAAAAAATTAATAGAGGTGGGAATATTGTGTAAAAGGCCTATATCATGACAGGTATTGGGGCAGGCTTTGGGTTCACTTTTAGAGAATCAACCCGTGTAGGATTCTGGATGATTCCTTCCTGCCTAATCACATGACTCACACTCTCACATCGAGGAACAAAGATGAGAAAATGTTGGGCAGGATGCCATTCCATCTGCTGCTAAGTTGTTTAGAAAACCTCACACCAGGCAGCAGATTAATGATCAGACTTGTTAAGACAAAGAAACAGCAGGGATTTCTGTGTGTGTGAAGAGTTATTTATATGCTTGTCAGAGTCGCAAGGCAGAAAATTGGGAAAATCTGAATGTTTTCTCACACGCACACTTGCCTCGGCAATTGTTTTAGTTAAATGTGCAGGTGTCTCCTTGGTCTGTTGAGCACTTCCAGTGGTTGATGTTCATGGCCTACACGTCCAGTGAGTGTCTCTTGAGTGCCAAAACGAATGTACTGTCTTCTACTCAACACTAGAAGAGGCTCTTTTGCCTGCTTCAGAAATAACCTTATCACATGAACATTACTGACTTGATGATTCTGAGAAACACTCCCATAAGGCCATTTGAAAACAAATTCAACAAGGTCTGTCGCTTTGCAGAAAGGAACCCCCTGGCAAGATGCAAGAGAAAAGTACAAAGGCCTGTACTCTGCAATATTTTTAACGGGCTCAGACTAATAGCTGTGCAGAACCACTGCGCTCTTCAAGTAGATCTGAGATTTGCCTTTCTCCTCTAGTGCAGGATGTTTGTAATCTAATAATGCTGAAGGCTAGATTTACTGTAGCCTCCTGTATTGGAGCACTAGATAGTTTATCGTCCCTGCTCACAGACTTCCCTCCATCCCACCCTCTATAGCAGAGAGATCCCCTGTACTAGTACAGCTGCTTCCTTTCAGCTTTGGCCAGTCCCTTTGATCAAGATGTGCGGGGAGCTAGAGAGTCGATACATCAAAAGAGGATAGTGCTCCTGTATGGGGCCAGGCTTGCAGAAATGTGGTTACCTCTGAAATTTCTGAGATCTTTTCCAGAGAGTCAAGGTTGCTGCTCTGAATGTTGACAAGCGTAAACATTTGCTGGCTGAGCAAGGCCCTAGCAACATATAAGGAAGGGAAAAATAGAAACAGTTGAATTCCCTGTTTTATCAAGGTACAATCAGTTATTAGTAATTACAGTCAGTGACTACAGTCATGCTTTCTTCCCCATTGATTCGTTTTTTAACATTAGGTCAGACCCATATTTTATTAAAATATGCCGAAATGTGCAATGCTGCCCAGCAGGGGGAGCAATATGCCTTGGTGAATCGAAGACTGGTGTAATGTAATTGAATATTGATTTAGCCTTTTCCCAGCTGCTTGCCAGTATCATTTAAATGAGTTTATAAAATCAATCTTAGCCTGGGTTTATCAAATAATATTAAAGGCAAAGGTTTTTAGTAACAAATAATAACATTGCGTTTATGTGCTTGTTTGTTTTCATCTTTTCCGTCAGTTTCAGGATGGTTATGTTAATCTGTTTCTGGAGATCACTTTTATGAGTAGATTAGATTAATTATTAAATAAAACAATTTAGCACAATAATTTGTGACAATTGGTAATTTCTGTCAGAGAATACATCTGTGTAATTATTGGAAAATATATTTGATTTTGGTTCTATAAATTTAATTTTCATTTAAGTTTGATTAAACTTAGAAATATAACATTTACACTAATTGCTCAAAGGAAGTGTGCACTTTGTAACACTATCTGCAAATTAATTTCGTAAAGAAATAACATTGAGGGGTAAAATTCTGCCTACTGCTGGGAAGACATGGAATCAGTCTCTCTGCTCTGTAATGAGGTTGTAGACTGTGGTGTACTGTGCACATTGTAATCATCTGATTATTTAATAGGCTCAGTACAAGTGAAACCTCAGTTCAATTTGGCTGTTTATTGAGCTTATAATTGACATGGCGTTCTGAAACTTCCACTGTAGCATAGTGCAAGCGCAATGATACAGATATACACGTGTAATCAAATTGCAATACAGTAGGCCTACCATCCAAAATACAGTAGCTAATCCAATCCAAGGGTCCTTTGATCAGGACTGATTTGATCACTCAAGATTGGTGTATCAATTTAGTAAATATCCTTGTTCACGTCGAAGTAGCCTATTTAAAAAAAAAAAAAGACGCGATCACAGGTCCACAGTGTAGGCTGGTAGTCGTGAATGCAAATGTCAGGATTTATCCTATCATTCAAAAGACTAAACCGGATTCTGAGGAGTAGGCAAGTCTGTTTCTAGAATTCTAAAACAGGACTAGCGCTGGGACCACGCAAACAAATCCGTCATGCGATTGAGACACATAAAACCATTGGTAGGCGGGGAGGGTGGTAATTGAATGTGGTTGCTGTTGGTTGCGGACGCTACTGCACCGCTCTCAATGGCTTAACGGTGCCAACCGGAGTTATTTTTCCTGTCAACGGTCCCTCTCTCGCTGGAGATAATGAGAGGATGGCCAAGCGGCTTGCCCCTGCGCTACAACAAGACCACGACGATGAACTGAATCCCGGCCATGTGAACATGGATTGCGGCGATGAAGAAGATGAACTGTCGTTGGATGAGATTTTAATGCTGTACGGCCAGCCGATCAACGAGGAGCAAGCATGGGCTGTTTGTTACCAGTGCTGCAGGTCTTTGGCGCAGGGACATCGGAGAAGAAATTCTAAATCTGCCACCGCTTCGGTGGGGGGTCACGCAAGAAGGATTGAGGGACCCGGGGATGTCAAAATTCATAAAGACGGGATGGTCAGGTTGCAGTTTCAGGGCAGACCAGGTAAACGCATTCATTTGTGATGGTCACATAGGCTACATATTTTACCTTGTGTTGTAGCTTCGACTGCCTGCAGTGTGTGTGATAGTAAACACTGACAACGCTAAAGTAGGCTATATGTTGAAACAAACGAAATAAATTGTTCAAACAAATCGTGCAGTTTCCCCCCCCACAATTATACAGGGTGTAGACATCGTATACCAACAGCTAGCTTCATGAACAGGATCCAGTGCCACGTCGCACCGTAGGTTAATAGCCGAATGGATGCGAATTATTCAACAATTTTCGTATTTTATTGATTTTGTGCAATTTCAGTTTTATCCGAACATCATATAGCCGACTGTCGTATCACCAGTGGCCATATTTGCGGTTTACATATTGCAGAAAATGTGTTTTTAATGACAGAAGTGGCGGTGCAGCCATTTAAAGATACATCTATCTGGGCTGAACCATCAGAAATAAAAACGTACTATTATGCAACACGGTTTAGATTAACCCACATCTTGTATTTAAATGATACTAGTGCGAAGGCTCTAAATAATAGCAGCAATTAAAAAAAAAAAAACGGCAATTGCTCTGCCAAGACAGGGCTTTGTCTCCTATTAGCCGAAATAAAAATAATGCTGATGGTGTTTGATTCTTCAAATAGACCTATTGGTTTGTATAGTGGCTACTGACTTCAAAATACGTTGTAAAAAAGAAGCACTGGCATGTCTGTGATTCCTGGAAATTTAACTTGACAGCTACGCCATGGGCTTGTCGCTGTAAACAATGAGACCATGTGATTCAGCCGGTGGGAGCACCTTTGCCGCCAGAACAAAAGGACGGCGGTTCAATAATGACCAACCAATGGTACTCCTTTAAACAGGCAATAATGCAGTCGTCTCTTTCCATCTAAGGACACACTGGTGTACCCAATTCTTATGAGTATATAACAATTTAACTGCACTGGTAACATTAATTTGCCAGTGATTTGTTCTGAAAATTCTAGAATTTTCTAATATAATAAAGCCGGAGTAGGAGGCCTATAATCACTAAAGGAAAATATTTTTAAAAAATATTACATTAAGATCATTCATTCCAAATCTAATAACAAGTCCATAGAATGATATGGTATAATATATAAATAACAAAATACAAAACGATTAGCCCTGTTATTATTTTTGCAAAGGGATTCTGAATAAAATATAAAAAACTTTATTATGATTTGTAGTAATTTCCCACTATTCTCAAAGGAAGAACATTGATAAAAACATTTAATTTAAGTGGCAGAATGTCTCATCCGTAGAGTGGTATGTGTGTATATGTGGATGTGGGTTTTCAGCCCTTTCCTTCATCTTATGTAAATGAAAATGGGTAATTTCAGGTACATTTTGTTGAGAGGTTTGCTGGAGTTTTACTAGGTAATGCTGCATATACTGAAGTGTTGATATTGTTACACGGAGGCCTACTGTGTCATAGAAAAAGTGGTGATTTGGCTTGTGACTGATGTTGACCGGAATAATTATTGAGGTTCTGTGAGAGTGGAGGGTTTGTGCTGCTGTCTTCCTGGTTCCCAGCACCCCCTTCAACCTCCCGGGTGATTGACCTGTATGCACAGCCATCCCCTGGGCACCGCACCTTCTCCTCACATCCAGAATATTCTCCCATCTTAGGGCACTGCTACGGACACATATCATACATTAAAAAGGGGAGATTCTGTGTACTTTCTCACTGGGCAGAGCTTTGTCCTCACCCGATTTCAGTTTTGCATTAAAAGAACCTCAGCTAAAATGTGGTTCTGTATTGTGGTCTGTCATGTGACAGCGGCATTCCTAGACAGTGCCATGAATAGGGACAGTGATAAGAGGGAAAGGTCTTCTTTTGTGTGTTGGATCTTTGATGTGCACAATCTTTGTATTCTTTGTATGTCAATGATGATTTTTTCTGCATCTTAATGTGCCAAAGACAGCTTTGCTGTTTGAATTTACACTCATCCTGCAAGCTGCAGTGAAATACATTTTATTCATGCTGCTGGCACAGTGTTAGATCAGGGGAGACCCTGATTCAGGGTTTGAATTTCAAAGGGCTTGTGTATAAACCTGTCAGCTTAAATTAGATTCTTGGTGCATGAGGTCAAGAGTGCTGGTGAAAATCTGCTGAACCTGCAGCTTCTGGCCTTGGGTCAAATAGTATGACCTCTACATTCCTGGGAGTTGCACTGTCCTCCATCAAGGGGTTTTCCTGGAGTACCCGTGTGTATTGCACAAGCTCTTAATCAATTAAGGTTAAGTATTATTTCCAACCAATGTTTAAGTTCTGTTCTGAATTCCTTCCTTAGACGTATCTTAATGCAATGCTGATTTGGCTCATTGATTTAGCATCAGTGACTAGGTGTCCACATTTTCATCAAATAGGACGTCACTGATTTCAATTGTCTGTCTGCGAGTTAAATCAATGAATAATTATAATGTCTTTCAAAAAAAAAAAAAAAATGCAGGGGTTGGACAAAATAATGTAAATACTTAACAGGATAGTTGCTGAACACCAAAGGCCTCAAAAATGACAATACCTCTTTGACTTAGTCTGGGCAAAAACTGTATGTTGTGCGTTTCACAAAGCTTATTGCAGACCGCCATTTGGAAACCACTTGCATCCAAGGCTAATGCACAGAGACACATAACCTGGTGTAAGGAGGACAAAACCTGGACCCCTTAGCAATGAAAAAAGTAATATGGTCTGATGAGTGGTACTCTTTTTGCCACACCTGGATGGGTTTATGTTTGGAGAAAGGCAACAGAGCCTTTCAACCCACAATGTCTGTTTCCAACTGTTAAACATGGCGGTGGGTCGGTAATAGAATCTCATGTGTGTCATTGGGTCTGACCATTGTTCTACATGGTATGATAGCCAAGGGATATGAAGACATTTTACAAGACCAGGTGCAAACACTGTTCCTTCATTATGTCCTCATATTCCAAGATGATAACACTCCAAATCACGGGTAAACAAAAACGAGAGTGGTTGGATGAGCACTGAATGCCTTCCATTGCTTCAACAATCACTAGATCTAAACCTGAATTGACTCTTTATGGGAAGTTGGAAGGGCAGATTGTGCAAGTACATTTTTCGACCCTCAAAGATCTGGAGGCATTCCTTCTTGAAGGATGCTCCAGTGTTCCCAGTCTCCTTGTTATTTACTTGATATTCATTTATTGTTCGGTGCTTCCATTATTTTGTCCAACCACTGTAGTTTGCCTTGGATGTGAATCAGAGATATTATTCTTCATG
Source organism: Anguilla anguilla (assembly GCF_013347855.1). Taxonomy (NCBI): domain Eukaryota; kingdom Metazoa; phylum Chordata; class Actinopteri; order Anguilliformes; family Anguillidae; genus Anguilla; species Anguilla anguilla. Next base: position 49,524,549 of record NC_049201.1, on the reverse strand, counting down.
GCTGACATAGTTGCCTTAATAGTCGGCAAATCATCGCTCCACAGACATTAAAAGTGTCGAGTTGAGAACACTTAACTGCTTGTTCCAATGCAAGGGTTGCAGATGTGATTGAAAGAAAACCAGCTTACACAGGGCCCCCCTGGACTGAGTTAGAAAACCCATAGGCCTACTTGATGACACTTTCTCAAGTGGGTCAGCGGAGTACATGGAAGCATCTGGCTGACTTTGGCAGTTTCTGAGAGGACGTTGTCTAGTTCTCGTCTTCCTGAGGATGTTGATGTGGATGCTTCAGTGATGGGATGGAATCTCAGTTTGCGGGTTCATCTTTCCAAATATGGGGAAACGTAACAGGAAAAAGTAATGAATTATAAAATAGATGGACAATTAGATATCCCTATTCAAAATGTGTTCATTTTTTAGCTTTCTTTCCCAGGAACTGATTTATTGAGGTTGCAATAAATCCAGACATATCTGACAGTCCCTAGGTGGGCATTTAAAAGAGCAAGCTCAATTAAACTCAGGGCAACTGCCAAGTTTTCACCACTCTGGAAACTTGGGATATGACATCAGAGTTCCCAACCTACTGTTTTCTATTAGCTGGATCTGCGATGACAGGGTCACTGACACTCTATGGGCAAGGGGGGTGGAGGTATAACCCTGATCTTGCTGATAAATGCCAGCAATAAGCCAGGCATTAAGGCTGACTTAAATTTTCTCTACCTCTGAAGATGAAGGTCCTTAAATCCCATTCAATATCTGCTAATGACATGAATCTTGAACCTGTCCCAGCCTGCACTAGTGACGAGTGCCTTGACTCACTACTGTAAGCTATTCAGAGAGCTCTACAAGATATAGGCTATTGCACCTCCCTACTGACAGTGGCCAGGATCCAGGTATGCAGTGCCACCTGGCTTCTCCGCTGCCATTTAAAATTCATTGGCAACGTCAGACACCTAAAAAAATGGATTCCTCATTGATTCCGGCCTATTTCCAGGCCGGACAGACCGGTCAAGGTGGATTGTCCTTGCTGCATTGGTGGCTCTTTGGAGCTGCAAATGCTTCAGATGTCGGTACTCTGTAGACTGATGAGATGAGCGATGAGACTGCAGAGGAGGCAAGAGTTAAAAAAAAAAAAAAAAGACTGTAGTTCTGAGCCCTGTATTTGGATATATCTGAGTTCTATTTCTCCTACCTTCTGAGAGCACCCTCGAGCCCTTACATTTGCTCTTACGAAAATAAGGAAAACGGAAGTGTAGTTGTTCTGATGGGGAGTCAGACATTGCTGGTGAAAAATTGTACTGCAGAGCTAAACGGAGCAATCTCATGCATAGAAAATTGAAAACTGTGTAGTCAGTGGCACAGGGGGAAGCAGTTAGCCTGATTCTCCGCCTGAAAATAAATGCCTTTAGAAAACCAGGTTTGTACTCAAGAAGGATGCTCTGATTTGCACTATTGATAGTGATTCAGGAAGCTTTCCAGGTTTTTTTCAGAAATCTGTTCTCCAAATAGAACCAACAATGTGCTGGCTATGTACTAGCCTATATTGTTTTTCTTTTTCTTTGAATGCAACCAAGATTACACAGGAGTGTCAAAGCTCTGCTGTTATTAGTTAGGCTATATGATGAATGCAGTGAAGACTTGTTGCTAGTAGATATAATGTCTAATGGCCGAATAAGAAGTTTGTGGGATCTCGTTATTGGAGACGAAGCTGAAGGTGTGTGTTTGTAATGTTGTGACGGTGTAACCCGCTCCTCTGGTGAACATGAAGGCAACCCTTTGCTGGCCAGCTCTAAAGACAGAAAACATCACTTTGGCAGTGATATTATTTTTGTTATGGGTGGCGGTGGAAATGACTGCTGAGCCACAACTGAACCAAATGCTATTTCAGGATTTCTCTAAATCCTGTTGGGGAAAAGTTTGGCCAGTTTGAGAAATGTAGGCTAAAATGCAACTGAACGTGAACTTGGCTGCGGTGGAGCAGCGCTGTGTTTTTGCTCATGAGTCACTAGGGCAGTCATGAGGGTATCATTTGAACGCATTGTTATGTGTTGACGGTGTCTCAGTACAACGGAGCGTGTGTGTGGGGAGACGTATCGTGCTCTCTGCCGTTCTGTCATTTGATGAAAGGTTATGAAGTGGCCATTAGGCTGTGATGACGTGGCTTTGAGAAAAGTCTCTTGCATTTTCATCAATGTCCAAAATGTCCTATGTTAACGGAAGTGTAGCAGTATTTTAAGTGTAATTTACTTTTTTAAATTTACTACCGGAGATTGAAATAGCCTATTTAATAGTGACCCAGCTCTTAAAGTGATTCCATGGAGTTGTTTCATAGAGATAATTAATCTGTCAGTGACTCTTCTTTTAATTGAATTTTTTTGATAAAACCTATTAATGAGAGCCGCGATGCTTTGTGTTGCATTGTGATCCTGAGACTCTCTGCTTTAGTGCCAGTTGAGTTTGCAAAGTGTGTCTATGACAACCGGAGACACCACAGGCAGGGTCTGTGCCGGAATGCCAGGCGGTAAATGCCCGTTCTCACCGTTTTTTCCCTCGTGCGGGCGCCTCCCTGCTAATCGTGACCGTGTGTCAGGACTGCACAGTTAGGTCATCCTTGCATTCATCTGGTGGCATCCATGCACATAACTGAGGTGGTTATTCAGGGAGCACCTTTATTTGCTGGGAGGGTTATTTTGCCTGTGTCCCCATTTCATTTTCTTGTTATTTTTTTTTGTGTGCCAGGCCTGACACACTGATAGTAAGCCTGGCTGCGTTCGTACCGATCAAGGAGTGGCCTTTATGAACTGTGACTTAAAAATGTCAGATTTGTTTGATCCGCCCTTGTTCTCTTTTCTTCTCACTGAAACCTGTCCTACTTTGGATGAAGGAAGGAATTCTGGGATGTAATAATGCTAATACTGGAGGTCTCAGACGGTTTTTGCGCTGGAATGGACAATATTTAGGCTTAACCAATACAGTAAATTCCTGCATAACCAACCTCAGTGGGACAAGAGGGGATGTGGATACATGAAAGAGTGGATATATAGTAGTCAAAATTTAAATAAACATGGGAGCTTACACTGCAAAAAAAAAAGTTTGTCTTACAAGTCTTGTTTTAGTCTTGTAATGATACTTAATCTTTTTTTCCCTCTGAAGTAGAAAATATTATCTTAAGATAGGCCTACTTCTTGTGTGCCCAATGAAATTGTCTTATTCATTGCCAAACTCTCACCTCATTGCTCTATTTAACTACTGCTTGACTGCATTTACGTGCTTTTTTGCACCAAGAGCATAAGCATGGATATGTTGTTTATGTACTGAACTAGTGTAATAGTTGGGCAGGCTGCCAATCTCAATTTGAATTTGCATTTAAATGAGTGCATAGAATAATTTGGTAGGTTGTTTATGAGGCAGGTGGTAATGCAGGACCTTACTGTATTCCGCAGTCTGCAGAGCCGATGGAGCTGCAGTCCAAGCCCCCTCTATCCCACTGATAAATCTGAAACTGAGGAAGGAGGCCCAGTTAATTTAAACTAGAACAAATTAGGTTTGGTTAGTGCCTGCTTATCATATAATTTATGACGGAAGTGCCAACAGCCAATGTATGCCGCAGGCGTGCAGAATAATGATTGAATAGACCTGCCAAATTATAGCACCAAGTAAGGCTAGATGGCTTATTTAACTGGTGGCTTCATGTAGGCCTATATGTGTACATTTTGTTAAAACGTCCTAATTGCATTCTTATTTTGTCCCAACAGATAAATATGGTTCCCCGTGTACATCATCAGAGGTGAGTGATGTAATGCTCTTTTTTGAAGTTGTTTAGGAATACTGTTGTCTTAATGACAAAGTATTGGTTGTATGAATAAATAACAATAGAAAACGATGTGTTTATGCACTGCCACCGGCTTAAAAATTATTTTTGTGAATGACAGTGTGGCAATTTTCACGTCCACCTGAATGTGGCTCTTGCTTTCTCTTTTCATGAGGATGACAGAACTGTATGGTAATTACAGCTTCATCGCGAGGAGTGATGGATATACTGGAGAACTTTTTTTATTATTGCTGAGTCTGGATTTGCTGTGAGCCATGCCAGAAGCAGAAATATTTGCCTGGGCGTTTGAGTGTTCTAATGCTGCCTGATGACAGGTTCCAGACAGGACTGCTGGCTGTGATTGTCCTTCATCCCCAGAAACCATTAGCAACCTTTCGCACCATGTTGGCATGGCAACCAGTGACGCTCCAAGCTGACACAGGGATACAAGCCTTACACTATTGTTGCTTGACCCTTAGGGTATACAGGACTTGTTTAAATCTGTGGATAAGCACCCCCAAGAAATAAAAACTACAAAATACCCAGCTTTTAATTTTACATTTGCAGTTTCATATTGCAAATTTAAAGTTCATTTTCTGAAGCCTTTTGATGTTATTTTAATTTTAGAGTATGTTGGTCCCAGCTATTTTGTGTGTACACTTCATGTACCTCAAAAGCAGCTTGTATAACCAATTTCCAAAGGCTGTATGTAAGAACATATTATTTTATAGTGTTTATTCACAATTCTAAATATAAATATCAATTTTTAGATCATGCTGGTACATATTATTTTATAGTGTTTATTCACAATTCTAAATATAAATATCAATTTTTAGATCATGCTGGTACATACTATATCATGCACGTGATATAGGACACACTGAAAATAAGATGAAGCATTATTTAAAAAACTAATCGTACATACCGCCTCTGGAGGCATAACACCACTGTGAAACCTTCTTTGGAGTTATTTGAAGTGGATACTCTTGCTTTAAACAGAAACTTGCAAATGCCTGTATATCATCGATGATAAAACACGCAGGTTGTCAGAAACTAAACGTATGTAAGTATCTTCTACTATAAGGGAAATCAAAACATACAGTAATATGTATGTGTAATAATATGTACCATGTGTGAATGGTGTGTGTACCCTGTCCAGGGTGTATTGGTGCCTCTCGTCCAATGCACCCTGGGATAGTCTCCAGCACCCCCCGCTACCCTGCCCAGGATAAGCGGATATAGATAATGGATGGATGGATGAATTCTTCAGTGAATTCTGAGTACTCCGCAGACATGAAAATGGCTCTCTGCAGGATTTCCTGTTTGAAGTTGACCTGGGTGGCCTTTAAAGCCAAAATTAGCACGCCAGAAATTTTACTTTGATGGTCCTGTTTAAGGCATCTTCATAGTTATTCCCAGTATAGTCTGTCTGTTTGTGTTGTGAAGCTAGGTTTGATGGATATCTCACATCAACTTAAAAAAACAGTATTTAACTTGTAAAACCAGGATTTCCCAGTCTATTCTTGGAAAGGGAATGTGAAGATATAATTGGCTAGACTGAACACTTACACAAAGACCCAACCCAAAGAAAACAACTGGGAGATGTTGGAAGAGTTTATTTACTGAGAATGCTTCATGCCATTAGGCTTAATATCTGTTTAATTATCGTAATAGCTTCTGAATGGAATGGCTTCTGTCACTTCTGTCTTTTTCATGTTGGCAATGGCCCAACCAGATTTGTTATGGGTTTTGGAGTTTGAGTGAGACACTATATACTGATATTGAAGCTCTGCAGCTTAATTGGGATCTACCCTATGCTTGCTGATTGTTTGATTTTGAACCTGTTCAGTTGGTTGCTGGCCTGTAGCACACGGATGTACCTCTCCCATGGCTATGTGAAAAACAGCTCATGCAGTCTAATTGCTGGAGCTTTACCATTATGTAGGTGTGAAAGGCCTTGAGGGCTCGTTTAGTATGTTTCTTTGCACCTCAGTTGAAATAGGTGGCAGGAGCAGCAGTAGGAACACAAGTGGCGAAACATGTGCCCTTTGATGGGGGGGGGGGGGGGAAGGGGGGGTTCCAAGTTTGACCAGCCATTCAGATTAAGTTTAGGTTTTCCCCAATCACCCCAATCACCAGTCAACCATCATTATGACCATTAACCATTCCTGTTTCTTGCAGACTATATGCACTGGCACTGTATTATCAAGAGAGAATCCTTGTTAGCTTCGGTGTATGTGCCGTCCATGGTAACAGACTGTTCTGTGCAGGCCGTTAACTTTGTTTAGTCTTAATCGTGCTTGCTGCTTTTAATCTGCTAGCTCATGTGATCCCTCTCTGTGAAAAATCTTTCTCTTTTGCTACTCGATGCTCTCTCTCTCTCTCTCTCTCCCTCTCTCACTCACACTCACTCTCTCTCACGCACACACACACTCACACACACTCCCTCCCTCCCACCCATACTCACTAAACATGCAGAAAAGCTTTGCTGTCTTTATTATATTACTCTTGCTGTTCAGTCGCATCAATCTTGATTTGTTCCCTCCTGTTACCCTGACGCAATTAAACCCCTACTGCAGTGACACTAAATGCTCTAAATTATCCTTCTGGCATAATTCAGTCCAATGCAGAATGCTGCCCCGCCCCCCCCACCCAAACACTGCAAGTGGAACAATTGTCTATAATTGATTTACCTCTGGTTTTTATTTTTGTGTGATTTGGTTTGTTTGCTTATATGTACTGTACTTATTAATAATATAATACTAATACATTTTATTTATCAGGTGCCTTTCTGAGCGCTCAAGGTCACTTTACATGGTATTAAAATGGTTAGAAAAATGACAAGACACTACGCATACAGGACATGGTGTTTCAAAAAATAAAATAAAAAAATTACGGACTAATTACCTACGAATGCCATGGGGGGAGAGAATAGCTATGTCATGTTAATGTGAAGCTAGTGTGAAGAGGTGAGTTTAAAATGGAGAGTATCTCATCAATATGGATGTGGGGTGGGAGTGCAAGATTTGGATGTGGGGAGGGAGGCAAGATTTGACTAGTTGGTTGGGGATTGGGTCTAGCTGACGTGGACGACCTGGATTTTGAGGTGACTTCAGAGAGCGTGGAATCATTGATAGGGAGGAACTGAGAGAGAGAACCTGTCTGAGCTAGCTCCAAAGCGGGAGAGAGGACATCATGTTCAGTACTAGTAAGGAGCAGCTGTTGGTGGATTGCATCAACTTTAGTGTGAAAGAAGCTAAGGAATATATTGCAAAGATCAGTGGAAATGCTGAGTGGGAATTTGTCAGCTGGCTGCAACAATTTGTTAACAGTAGAGAAAAGAACTTTGAATTTCCATGACTTGTGTGAATGATGTTGACATCAGGCAACTGAGAGGGCATTTTTGTCATTTGTTAGGTGTTGAGAATATGCCTCAGCATGAACAAAACTTATTTAAAAAACTTATTAAAACTTATTAACATTATAAGTAGAAACCTTTGCAAGTACAATTTATCCTGCCCTGAACTGAATAATTAGTGAACCTTTACCTCTTGAAACTTTACCTCACACACCCACACTCACGCACACACACACACACACACACACACACAGACACACAGAGGGAAATGAATTAGCTTGTGGAATTAGTATGACATTATCTAGCAGTGCCATCTTAATTTATGCCTTTGGTAAAAGTCCTAGGGGAAAGAAACAATGTATATTCAAACAAAAGGCAACAGATTTTACATGTACACCTACATTTTAGGCATTTTGCTGCAGCTCTTATCAGGAGGGACTTACAATTAGTGCACAAAGAAAAGGTCTACATGTGTAAATCACCAACATTCCAAGTAGCAGTTCATGAGGGTGTAATGGTCAAGCTATAATACACTGGCAATAGGTAATCCATTGTCCCTAGAATTAACATATGGAAGGGAAAGTAGAGAGGTTTTTTAATAGGGAAATATAGGATAGATAGGAGAAGAAGTGGGAGAGGGGAATGGGATTCAGGGTTGGGATGAGAAGAGGGATTTCCTCAACAGATGGGTCTTCAGTTTACACCGGAAGGTAGAGAAGGACTCCGCTGTCCTGACTTTGGTGGACAAGTTGTTCTGCCATTGGGGAGCCAGTAGGTAGAAGAGTTGAGGGCAGGGGGAGGAGCGATGATGACCAGGTCATCACAGGGAGTTCTGTGTTCATTGGATAATTGTAAATTGAGACTGTGAACTTTGAATCAGAATTGTTGAGTGTTGAGTCCACATTGGTGTTTTTAAAGGATAGTCTGACTTTGTGTAATCATATACTGTGCGTATATTGTACATATCAATGGCTGGAGCAGGTCCTTTCCCCTCATTTGCATGGTGTTCTGTTCTGTGTAAGGTGTAACCAGGTAAGCAGACCCAGCAAATCTGACACTGTATGCTCGCTCGCTTTAGAGAGAGCCCCTGTTTCCGTAAATGCCTTCGGTGAGGCACAGTAATTGTCGTGTAGATAGAAGGGGACAGACAGTGCTTATTTTGTCTCTTCTGTTGTGGAAATAGCACATAATAGTAAACAATTGTATCTCTGATTGAATTAAGCCTAGGCATAACACTGAACATATGTTAGCATTTTGTATGTTTATATGACCGTGCTATTGCTAGCGTAGCATCAACAACTAGCTTTTTCATACATGCATGCGAGGGCCTAATGTGCACTCAACATTATGAGCCGTTTGTGTTAAAGAAAGGGGATTCTTGTTCCTCGCTGTTGGAGCTCCTCAGTGGCGGCCTTCTCGGTGGCTAAGTGTTTTGGGATGTTATTCTGGCTTTCTGAATTTGTAACAGCAGACGCTTGTTTGCGTGAAGGTCGCGGAGTCGCCTCGTGTTCCAGGACCGTGGGGCTCGCTCTGCGGTTGCGTAAATTCTGAGATTTCCCATCTCATGCCGATGGCACTCCATCGCATGCCTGCTGTTTCTCATGGCACATTCGTAACAGTGGCAAACATAAAGAAGTGTTTGTTCTCTGATATTCCCCACCTCATTCATACATGTCTCACGGCATGCAGGGGTGGAGTTAGGGAAATTTGTCCTCGGACCCTGCTGCCCTGATCCAGGGTAGGGTATAGGCCTACCTGAGAAAATTAGATAAAAGCTCAAAACTGAAACGGTGGATGAAACCCAGAAACCCCCTACCAGTAATAGTCTGTGTGCTTGTAGTCAAATTGGTCACTTGTCAGGACTAATTCAGTACCAGCAAGGATTTGTGGCCAGGGCTAGTTTTGGTGTGGCAATTATTATTTTGGGATGAATGCTTTGTGTGTGCATGTGTATGTGTGTGTGTGTGTGTGTGTGTGTCTGTGTGTATGTGTGTGTGCAAGTATGTAGCTGGGAGGATCAGAGAACTGCCTGTCTACACACTGAAGCGGACAGAAAGCACAGAGTCACACGACCCTGAGGTCATGGAGAGAGTTGGTCTCTCCTCCACTGCTCTTTTTATCTCACCCTCCCTGCCTCCATCAGAGAGCAGCCACATTTTTCAGGATTTTGATTTGTTTTTTCCTCTGGTGTGTCAAGTTCATTACTCACTTATACAGCCTATTATTTAACATGCTGAGAAGCTGTTGAACTCCTGATCAGATTAGCAGCTTGTAAACTTAATAGTTGGGTTCTGTTTCCTTCTGCTGTACAGCCAGGAAGAAAACAGGTGATCATAAGCTTTATATCTAAAGTAATAAGATAATTAATGAATAAGAGATGGAGCTAATCAGATTCTTTATAATGGCCTGTATTCAATCAACAGTTATTTGTCCTTAACTTTGACTTTAAAGTAAACTCAAGCATGGTACTTTTTCTTCACATTGTTTGTGTAGTTATTTTTTAAGCGATTGCAGTTTGATCTCACTTAAATGAAGAAAAAAATGCATGTTTGCATATTCATTAGACTATTTTAGTAAGAGGCCTTTCAACTTGGGAGGGGGAGGGGGGTGGCTGAAGATTGTTATTCTAGGATGAAGTCAGCCTTGTAAAACGATTACATTTTAGGTCTCTCTCAGCAAAACTTCAAAAGACTTAAAGGCACTGGCCTGAGACAGAGCTCCTTTTGTTTCCGTGAAGCCCCCTATGAAGTTATCTGTTGTGATTGAATCTGCTTTCAAAGAACATGGGTAGTACCCAGAGGTGGAAAATCCAGGTTCAGAAAGTAAAAGTCCTCCCCAGTATTTTGTTCCAATCACCTGCATTTACCAATTAGAACAATTCTCCAGCCAGGGGATATAAATAATTAGTGAAATCAGCTGGCTGAGTTCATGGGTGGAAGAAACACATGGCAGGACTTTTACTTTCTGACGCTGGGACTTTCCACCTCTGGCAGTACCATAAATCTCTCAACACATTCCCCTCCAGAGCATTCTCTTCTTGCTAGGAGGTGCTTTAGTCCAATCGCTGTAGGTGCATGTCACAATGGGAGGCACGACTGAACTGTGAGAGAAACTCAAAATTGAACCTCATTCTCAGGCTCATCACCATTGGTATCATGGTCCTTATTTTGTGTTGCATGTCTATGTTGATAAATAAGAGTTGTGACATTACTTGGCCCAGGACTGCATATCATCATCCACAAGGTACGAAAATATAGTTGCAAAATAGTATTTGTTATGTAGGAACATGGTGAAATTGAATGAGGCTTGGATTAGCAAATGTTATGGACTAGTATGTTATATCTGCATATTCTTGCATTAAGAGATTAGGGTTCCTCCTCATTCTAAATGTTAGTCTGGCTTCTGGAATTACAGTTATCTCATTTAGAACATTTTGTTATCAAACGAGCGGGTTTGATCTTATCAGGGATGGTAAGGATGTAACCATTAGCTTCCTGTACTCTGCAACTGTGTTGGGGAGGAATATGCCAGTGTATATACTAAATAAAATACCATTTAAGACGTAGGATAACCACATTTTTAAAAAATTTCAGAGAAAAGTGGCGTCTTTGAGATGCTCATACTTGAAATGTTTAGAATCATGGGTATCGACCTTGGAATTCTCGTTTAATGCCATGGTGATGGGGGGGTGGGAGGGTGGGCGGCGGCTTTTTGTCACTGTTCTGTGGAAGAGTCTACAGAGCTGAGGGTAAAGTTAGTTTATCTGACTAGTACAGTCTTTTCTTGCAATACAAATAGTTATTTTTAGGTCAATATGACACTTGATTATTAATGGGTCTTTGTGCCTTCTTGGGGATACTGCGTTTTTGTATTCCTGAGAGTAACACTGATGTTCTCCAATACCATACATTGCTCTGGATGAGAGCTTCTGTATTGTAATACAATGTAATGTAATGAATTGCTATGGATACCGGAGGGAAGATTGTCCACACTGACTTCAGTCACTGAGCTTCTGGCAGGGTGTTGTGATGCAGCAGCTTCAAGGCTTTTTATTTGCTCTGCCAGCACCTATATCAGAGTTTACCTTTTACATAACATCTATTGTTATTCTTCATTGACATTACATGCATTGACATAAACAGAGTGCAGGATACTCCATAGGAAAAATGTAGGCTAGATTGTCTGAATATTAGAATAGTATTAGCATAGTACAGACATTTAAACAATCAAGTATGCTTCTTGAAGCCTGTATGTTTTAATTGATTTGATTTCTACTATTTCCATTATACCTCTTTTCATCCCTTTATAATGTTATTTAATTAATGTTTACTCAGGTTGCTGCACTCATTTGTAAAAAATGTATTGTCAGCTACTCCTGGCCTATTTTGGCTCAGTTTTTACTTGAAAAACGTGACTTCCAGTAAAATACAAGTTGATGTCGATGACGGAATTGAGCTTATTTCAGTGGTTTTATTTGCAAAGTGTGGTGTACTCCAGGTCAGGGGACGATTGAGCTTATTTCAGTGGTTTTATTAAGTGTGGTGTAGGCCTACTCCAGATCAGGGGACGGTGCAGTTCCTCACAGCCCTGTCCACTCGGTCGTTTTTGAAAGCAAGGGATATGTGGCAGTTCTGCAGGGTTGACTCAAAAGTTTAAAATTCCAAACTTGTTTTCAAACTAGCATGGCGTGAGAGCTTCGCTCCCCTTGGTGTCAGCCGGAGACAGACACTACAGAGGTGGCTTCAGAATGCCCCTCGGCAGATTGTGATGTGGGCAGAGAAGTCATGCAGTGTTTCTGTACTGCGGGGCCCTGGCTAATATAGACAATCTTCTTTTACTGTGGTGAGGGCAAATGATATTCCCAGGGGTGGGTGGGGGTTGGGTGTGAGCTTGGGTACATCAAGCTGGTTGCTTTCATCCGCAGCCCTGACTATACAGACATATTTGTCAGACGTAGATGTGTGCGTGTTTGTAAGTGTGCATATGCGCACATGTCTGTTTGTGTATGTTTTTATGTGCTTACTTGTGTGTGTGTGTGTGTGCACATGACAGCCCATCGTACCCTCTATCTCTGTATGAATACATTATATCTCAGAAGAGCTGAATTGATGACGCCACCGCAGCAGGGTACATGCCAGAAAGTGACTCAGTGCTGTAGCCGGCTCTCTCTGGGATGCCTCTCCTGGTTTATCAAACTGCTATTTTTAAATTACCTTCAGCATTTTTGTTTGGCTGAACTTGGGTTTTGTGATGATTCTGCAGGTGCTGCTGAACAGGCTGACCTACTTCCTCCTGCATAAAGACTTATGAGCAAACACAAGGAGGGACTGACATGTCAATGCAGGGATAAACACAGAGATTACTGATACAAGCATAAATATGATCTCTCGTATACCTTAAAACCTGCATTCACCAATTTTAAGAATGCTAAGTCTTGATTAATGTTGTTTTGACAGTCATATTTGCCTTTTTACATGGTCATGAAATATAGAGTAGGTGCAGAGTATAGCAGGGTGGCCAGCACAAGGTGTGACTTTTTTTTGGATAATGCTAACAATCGCTAATGCTAACACTATGTTTACTGTGTGAGCCAGCTTCACCTGAGAGAGTCTGCTAGTGAAAACAATTCAATGTGACACAGAGTTCAGTACATTGTATCTCTCTTCAGCAAGACTTTCCCATGAACTGCCCTTCAGAGAGAATTAATACAAATTTTTTCTGAGTAGTGATTCATTTTCTGTTTGACACTCAGACCTGCAGTCTTCAGACTACTGGGCTCCCTCAGTGAAAGCCCTGTGTAAATATTGCGTTAGCTTTATGCAGCTAGTCGTGAGAGCTGTAATCATTGGCGGGCCTATGAGTAAGCCATTGGGAATGATGTTAAGGGAGTTGCCACTGCTGGATATGGGACTGGCCCTTAACAATAGCCAACATAAAGGGAACCATTACCACACTAGGCTGTGCATCCAATATGCTGGCTGCCACTCCTGCAGTCACTTGTGTTGTCATTCTGTAATTTTGAAAGGGTGTCTATTCCTGTTTTTAGCTGGATCAGCACTCATTTATAATAGCTTCTTATTTAATGTAAATATTCAGATAGAGCCTGAGATCTCAGTTTTAGCTTAGTTTTAGCTTCAGATTAGTTTTCTGAGAAAGTCAATACTGTATGTACTTGAAAAAGAATTCTTTGGTAAATGGTTTGGTGGACATTCAGGTTGTATGTCGAGTGAAATAAATTTTGTTGTATAATTTAGTATAATTTTATCAATTTTCTTCGAGTTTAGGTTTCTCAGGGAACAACTCCAGGTGTCATTTGTGGGCCGGTAGTAGTACTTGGACTACTAGGGTCAACCGGAGGGACCTGCTGACTGATGTTTGCTGGGTTGCCAGAAAAGGGATGTTGATTTGGGAAGAGGATTTGCCAGTTCTGTTACTCAAAATGGTTGGATTAAAGAGTAACCTGTTTGTGGTGTGTGCCTTTGTAAGGTTTAACCAAAACACCTGGGGTGCCATTGAAGTTTAAATGAACTTAATAGTATATTAGCTATACACTAGTTTCAGATATATATCAATGTTTATTTCTGTCCTTTAGTGAAGGGGCTGAAAATGCACTTTCACTACTTTTTGATGCTGGATAGTGCTAGAATATTTCCATTGGGGTTCAGAGCACCTTAAAGTTATCCTGTCTGTTTTAGTCGGATGCTTCGGCAACTTATGATGCAAAATGTTCCCTGAGCTTGATCACATCATCCTAATCACAGGCCATACTTTTCAGTAGAGGACAAACAGATCTCTCCCACGTCAATGGGGCTATGTAAAAAACTCATTGTTCCATTCCAGCAGTGGATTCCTCCGTGGAGCAGGAATTCTGGGAAGGATGAGAAAGGATGCTGAGAGTAGATTGGCCTGGGGACAGAGGCCACATGATTACATGCACAACGCTTGTGCGTTCTTCCTGTTGCATTGTGTGGCAGTAGAGCAGAGACAAGTAGGCCTTGAAGGGAGTTAGAAGAGAAAACCCACATTGTGTGTTTGCTTACAGATGAGAGAGTTGCAACTGTGTCTCAAAGGCCTTCTAAAATAGCAGGATCTCTCTTTCTCTCTCTCTCACTCTCTTGCTCTCTCTCTTTCTCTGTCTTACTCTCTCCCCCTCGCTATCTCTCTGTCATGTTCATACTCTCGTTACAAATGTATCTGAGACTGTCCCCCCTCCTCAAACAGCCTGAGCTTGATCCAGTTCAGAGCACCAGTGTGGAATCAGCTGGGGAGTCAGTCTTGCTTTATGAATCACATTTTGGTATGGAAGCATGGATAGTTGGAAAGACCTCAATGCATCGTAAGGTTGCAAAGATGACCTCCACTGAATTCCCCTTGGTTAAGTCTCTTTGAATTAGACACACCATTAAGCATACCATAAAGATAATCTCTGGCCCTTCTCATCTGGCCCTTTTTCAGGTGCACTCCTCTGGAAGCTGCTGCAGATCCTTACCAACTGAAGCCTAGAGCTTTAAGAACAGCCTCTTTCTTACTGTTTGGACGCCGAAATCCCTTGGCTAACATTACTACCACTTCACCTTGCTGTAACTTTGTTGTATTATATTTACATATACTGTATCTTTGTCAGTAAGTGTATTTATTTTGTGATTTTCTGGTTAGGTCTGTGTAATGGTCATAATGTACCAAAAGGACTTGCCTTAGGCCTAGGTCACGTGGCAATAAAAATATCCATTCTATTCTATTCTATTGGTATAACCAAGAGGTTGCAGGTTTGTCCTCCACCCCCACTCCCTGTGTCCCTGTGAATGGTTGCTGTATTTCAGCCTGCATGGACAGCAGATGACCCAGGATGAATGGGGAAGGCTGTGCATTTGAGGGCTCTGTAGAGGCTCTAGTTCACATCCTAAGGGAAAGGGCTGCCCTGCAGTGGTCAGGGAGGACGCACAGAGCCATATTAGCTTTCAGGGAAAGCTCCCAAGGTCAGCTTGGTGATAAAGATTCTATTTTCTCTTTAAATTCTTATGTTTTATTTCTCCTAGCACTGCAGGTTTTCATGGGTACTGCTTTCTAACTGCTTTCTAAATGTGATTGCTGAAACAGCAGCTTTTGGTAAAGGGGAAACATTTGGCGGGGTAGATTTCTTAGGGGCTGCGGTGTTCAGTAATAGTTGTGATATGGTACCACGGCTTTATAAACCGCATGCAGGCCAGGCCCGTTCAACATGTTGAAATGTCCAGTTGTTATCCCCTGACGATATGATACTTTTTATTGGAAAGCAGCGTTTTTTTTTGTGGGGAAGTATTTAGCCACCCACACTAAGGTACGGTAGCTGACCCAGCTATCACAGACACAGACTGGCAATGACACAGGCAGCCTGTGTTAACCCACTGTGTCATTTTCCTCCCGTTCCTGTGCACCATTTCTCAGCGCCGCGCGGGTTTCGCCTCCCCCCCCCCCCCCTCCCCCTCCCCCTGCCCCTCCCCCTCCCCCTTCCCCTCCATTCCGCTGTCACAAGTCTGGGAATAGGACGATGGCGCTTAATTGGAGCGGAGTCATGTTCCCGTCAGTGGTCTCTTGTGTGAGTGGGGAGAGCAGAGCTTGTGTGTATTAACCCTGCGCTCCCTCATAAACCTGCTGATGGATTCATTCTGAGGCTAATTGGCCTCCGATAAAACCCTAGCGCCCCGAGTGGCTATTCATAGTCTGCAGGATAGTATGCGTGCCGCCATTAGGAAACGCAACGGCATATTAACGCACATGGACTGTGAAAATTTATGTATTCAGTCCATATGTTTTATAGTTAATTAACTTAATGGTGTTGCTAGTATTGTGTGTGTGCGTGTGTTTGCGCTTGTGTGTGTGTGCACGTGTGTGTGTGCATGTGCGTGTGTGTGTGTGTGTGTGTGTGCATGTGTATATGTAGGTCGGTACATATAATTATGTGCACACATGCGAGTACAAATTGCACAAATGCATGCACAAATTAGTTGCACGTATGCATGTTTGTGTGTGTGTTAGAGAGTATGAGTGCATTTGTGCATATGTGAATTTGAGAGAGTATGACTTTTGTAGCCTCTGCATTGGGTGGCAAATAAAGCTCAAATTACAAACAAATTATTGACTGCTTTCCATTAACCCTGCCTTGTGAGGGCAGGAGAGTATCATGTTGTGTGTTGGGAGTTCTGTCTCCCACTATTCGTTCTTTTGTGGAATGCAGTGTCAGTACTTCACAAACATAGTGCCTCCTTTGATGCAGCGTCTATGAACTAACGGCCAAAATGGGGTGTCAAATGTCAAAACAATGAGCTGTTCACCTGTTCTTCATTGAGACTGTTCAGTTTGTATGCACCAAGCGCATGCTTCCATAAAGCCAGGAACAATATAGAAGGAATAGAAGGAACAATGGGAAAGCTCTAAAGTCCCTTATGGGACTGGCTGAATCAAAGGACAGTCAGACAGGGGCTGTAATGACCCTCTTGTCATCGTAAGGGAATATCTCTGGGTTGTAACGGTATCCGGGCGGGGATGGACAAAGGACGGGGTTCTGCACCCAGTCAGTCGGGGTCTCCAGGTTCCCAGGCGTTGTGTATCGGGCGAGGACAGATCCGCTGGTGTCACCGTTGCCCCGGTTATTGATGTGTCAATCAGGTAATCAGGTGATCTTAGCCCGCCCCCCCTGCCTTATCTGGATAAAGGGGCCTGTGCTTGTATTCACCATTCAGGTCTGTTCCAGAATGGTCTCTCGCGCGTTTCTCAGCTTTGCATTGTGCCAGACTTGGCATAGTGCGAAAGGGCTCTCTGTGTTCATCTGGGAGCCACACTGGGAGCCAGATTCTCCCTGGTAATACATGAACCCCGCCCCCAAAACATTTGGCATACTTGGTTGATTGCCAGAGCTGTGCCGGGGGTGGCACTCTGATACGGTACACTGACGACTCTCCCAAGTCCACAGCTGACCACAATCTGGACCTTAATCAGAAGGCGGTTACAGTCAGTGGATCCTCACAGAACAGGGCTTCTACATGTTTAGCAATACACGCTATAAATTACTGTATGTGCATTACTGAGAAGGTTAAGCAGCAAGCATGTGAAGTCATTTTGGAAATATTTTTTGAGTAATATGTTTTAACCCTTTATTCTCTGCTCTCATTTTGGTTTCTAGCACAATTTGCCTGACATTCTGCATAACCACGACAGTGCTTATTTCCTTAATCCCTGTGTTTGGTTTGGGTCAAATTGACCCATTTTGAACTTTTACTAAAATAAGAATTATGCTTTTGAGAGGTGTAGTTCATAACCAGTGACTTAACCGGTGAAAATGTGGGTCTTGCTTTGTGTTTAAATTTATTGTTAATCATCTGCTTTCTTCTTTTTTCCTGCATGGGTTCCTTGAATATAATAAGATGAAGAATAATTTGGAATGTCAATTCAAAACAATAAACATCAACAATAACAGATAAAGATGATTTATATCCCATGCCTTCAGTATAGTGTTAAACTTTATTAAACTTTAGAAATAAGCCAATAAATAAGCCAAACCCTTATCACAAATGAATGACCCTTCTATTGTTAAATGTGATGTAGCAGAGCTAAATGGTAACTATTGACCATAGTGTTTATATTTTCTGGAATTCAGATAAAGATAATATATATGGTATTTTTACATAAATTTTGTTTATTTATTGCTGTAAAATCCCAATAATGTCCCTGGGTATATTTGACCCAGGCTAACCATTTCAAATGTGCTAATAAGTAAACCAAACAAATGAGTAAAGCAAGTATCACATTTCAGCAGGTTTAGTTTTGTTCATGTGTGCTGTTGTGAGTTTGAAATTTATTTTGGAGCAAATGTGTAAAAAAGTGTAACCCGAGTTTTGTTTTGTTAAAAAGCTCAAATATAGGAAGACTGAATGAATGCATAATGCTTATGGAACTGGGCTTGCAAGTTTGTTCAATTCCCAAGTTGTGCATTACCGTTAAGAAAACTGCGTAACCTGAATTGCTTCTACAAATATCCAGCTTTATAAATGGTTTTTACTGTATGTAAAGAATGTATGGTGTGTAAGTTTCATTGGATAAATGCCTGCTAAAAGCTTTATGTAGATGCAATGTAAGGTCTCCCTTGGGTAGTTAAAATAGTTTTTGACTATGTAATGGCTGTTTCTTGCTCTTTTTTTTCTTGCCTTCTTTTCAACTGAGCACTTCAGACAGAAGTAACCATACTGCTGTATATACTTTTTTTTTGACAGTTATTTTTGTTTGTATTTCTGAAGATATCTATTCAAATTGAAGAAGGGTAACATGTTGCAACAAATAGTAATTTATTGTAGTAATGTATTGTTTAACGCACAGTACCATTTTAACTACAAAACTGCATACAAAGTTCAGCAGTGATTTATGTTATGACCACCGTATCGCATGTGATCTATCCGTCCATTATCTATACCCACTTATCCTGAGGCAGGAATACACCCTGGACAGGCCGCCAATCTATCACAGGGCACACACACTATTCACTCACACACTCATACCTATGGGCAATTTAGGGTGTCCAATCGATCTACCTGCATGTCTTTGGACTGTGGGAGGAAATCGGAGTACCCTGCGGAAACCCACGCGGACACGAGGAGAACATGCAAACTCCACACAGAAAGGCCCCAAGCCGCGATTCACAGTGCTACCCACTGCACCACCCTGCCGCCCCTCACATGTGATCTAGAATGGCCTATTTCTGCCTTGTCATGTGATGATTGTAAGGGCTGGCTCCATGTTGGATTAAAGTGACAACATGTTGATGACATCACAGCTGTCATTGTGGCTGGTTGCTCTGGTGGGATTGGGAGGTGGATTACATTACATAACACTAAGACACACAAATTATATCTATTTTTGTCATACAGAAGACTTAGCATCTGGACTGCACAACCCATTCACAAATTATTTTAGATCCTGCTGAGTAATTTCTTGTGAAAGGCAGAAGTTCCTTATATTGAGTAAAATCCCGGGGAGCACCGTGGTCGCACTGTTGCTTCACAGCTAGAAAGTCTTTGGTTTGAATCCCAGCCAGGATTGACAAATTGACAAGTACCTTTCCAATTAATGTGCATTTTACTCAGCAAATAGATTTTCCATGATTGGATTTATTTATTTGTTTATAAATTCAAACGATACTGATAAAAGTATTCAATCAAATAATCGATTTTAAAATATTTGTCAAAATTATTAAAGCATATTTTTATAATTAAATTGTTGCTAACTCCTGAAAACAAATAGTCATTACAACTGATAGACCCAGACACTCTTATTCTGCCCGACCATTCACTCTAAAAGTGTCAGTTTGAAATTTTACTCTGGGTAGTGATGGGAGAGTGAGGCATCATAAACCCCTTAATAGGTGGCTCAGGTGGCACAGCTGTGTACTGTCAATGACTTGATTGCATGAACCCATCAATATGCGTCGCACACCAAAAAAAAAAAGAATGTTGCTTTCTATTTTGTCCAGGTTGACGGCAGGTCTGCTAATTCCTTTCACTTTCTGTGGTTGTTGGATTTCTGTACATACAGGATGTGCCCAAAGTTTGCCCTGCTTGCATTTTAATTTTAGCATTTCAAAAGAGATGTAATTTCCGGTGGGTTTTATTTGGTATTTAGCCGTAAAATGTCAATTGGATGCTTACTGCTTTGTTCTTACACCCCTTTAGCTCATATGTGTGAAACCACGTACTAGGTTCTGAAACACAATCATGCAATTGTGTTGTCTGTTGTAGCGTGGCAAATGTATTCTCTGTCTCTCTCTCTCACTCACTCACTCACGCACTTGTACATGCACGCACACACGCACATACACACACACACACACACACACTCAAGTCACCTCTGTGTGGTGTGATGAAGGCCTCACTACTTGTCTTCTCACTTTCCTTGTTTCACCGCAATGTAAATCAGCTTTGTTTAAATTTCAGCTGATGCAGTTGAGCTAATTTTGCTCAAGCAACAACCTCACTCATGGTGTTCCTTCTTATGAGGACCTGGATGGTAATTCATTTATTCCCATTATTGACAGTATTTTAGTGAAACTGATTTAGAAGTGCATGAATGAACTACAGTACCATATGCATTCCCCCTCACTATCCCTTTGTTGGTTATTTTTCTTTCTCCGAATAGCAGATATGATGGACCAGATTCTTTCTTTCTTTAGCCAATGAAAACTATAGAAAATCCTTATGATGCCTGCTTAACATATTATACTAGCCTCTGTGGTTAGGGATGTAGGCTTTGGTTCAGTTTCTCTTTCTGAAAAATGGCACCATATGTCAAATAATAAAGTGAGTCATGATATTCAGAGGCTGATTTCTCAAGCATGGAGTTTTTTACGATATGGAAGCAATATGAATGGCTTTATGATGTGCTGTTCTGTCACTTCGAACCTGGATTAAAGTATGGAATGACCCTTTGTTGTCTTAATGTGTGGCTTTACCAAGGGTGTTTAC
The DNA here is from genome assembly GCF_013347855.1 of Anguilla anguilla. Classification (NCBI taxonomy): domain Eukaryota; kingdom Metazoa; phylum Chordata; class Actinopteri; order Anguilliformes; family Anguillidae; genus Anguilla; species Anguilla anguilla. Next base: position 49,503,893 of record NC_049201.1, on the reverse strand, counting down.
TAGGTACAGCTCTGATATGAGCCTGACAAAGCCCCACACATTAGTCAGGTGTTATATTGAGGGAATGTGCATTCCATACGTAAAGTCCCCATAATCAACCATGCAAAGGAAGTGTGTGCGTGTGTGTAAGAGGAAGTGTTTGACTGCCTGTGTTTACAGTGTGTGTGTGTAAGAGAAAATGTTTTTTGTGTGTACGGTGTTTCTTTGAGTCTCTGTGTATGGGAGAGTGTATGAGAGTAATGAGACCTTCATTACACCACACAGAGGTGACTTTAGAGTGAGCATGTGTGTGTATGTATGTATATACAGTATATATGTGTGTGTGTGTGTGATGGTGTGTGTGTGTGTGTGCGCGCATAGGTGGCAGCCGAGTATGCAGGCATTGAGCTGGGATCACCGTGAGTTCTCACTTCCCTGCTCTGGCGCAGAAAAAAACCTGTCTTCGTCCTATTCTCTGGTGTTCTTTCTTGTGTATGAATGTACAAAACATTCATGTATATAAATCCAGTGTTTCTGCCAGCCTCTTTGGAAGCTGATAGAAGTACTTGGAAGGGAGGACAGTATATTTTGACAGACGAAAGCAGATGGAGCGTTCTGCTGCACTCCTTGTGCCAGTGAAACAGCAGACTGCTTTGTCCCCAAAATTAACTCCATGGTTTAGGCTACCAAAAGACCTCATTCTTTTATGCACCCCCCCATTTGTGTCCATAGCAACGCCAGTCTCTTAGTTTCCCAGGATGAAAAAGCAGTGCAGGGGCAGAAAAACGTACTCTAATGTCTTTTAACGACTTTATGTTTGCCATAAATGATAATATCAGTTGTCATTGTTGTGAATCAGTTCATGCTTATTTTTGCCATCTCCTTTATGACTTTTTCTGTGGGCTGTTTCTCTTTGGTCAGTTCAGACGGTATGTTGATGGTCATGCGTCCGGTCTATGTTTGTTGCATTGTCATTTGGTTGTCAGATTTCTTCATGGTTCCAGCGCTGTAATAAACCTTGCTTTTCGGTTAGGGCTGGTTGAAATTCCAGTGGTGCAGTAGATATTGAGTGAATTACACTCCCTCAGGGGTTCTCTTTGTGACCCAGCTGAGCCACAGCAAATGGGGGATGCTGCTAGTCTCCCAACCCTCTTTGATGATATTGATCCGGGCCTGTTACCCTTGTCCTCAGGGCTGGCTTTCCTGGCTTTATTGACCAGCAACGTTTTTGGCTGTTGGTGAACAGGAAGTTCTAGTGCACAATTGTCATGATATTGAAATTCATGCATTGGTAATCACCTTTTCCCTGTCATTGAATTGACTTTGTAGATTGTAGCAAAATGTATTAAATAGCTTACTTTACTTTTTATGTTATATTCACATCAGACACCACTTGCAACTGGATGGGGCCGTGTTGTTAGTTAGCATGTGAATTCATACACGGAAGTACTTCTACCTTTTAAAACAAGGGTTATACGGGTTGTACAGTGGTTAGCCTATATATAATGGCTATATCCTACAAGTAGAGGAGGACTTTTGGAGAAATATTGTTTAAAAATTATGTCAAAGCCTCAATGGCTAACTGTTTCTGTGAAAGAATAACTGAACTGTAACATGGAAATACTTGAAAAATGAAAATGAAAATGGAAATGCTTGACAGCATTTATTTAGGAACATCATGAGCCGATTCATTGTAGCATTGCTGGGAGTTGATTGCTTGGAAACGGAGTGCCTGCATCATAAGCTATTTCTTTTTGCAGCCTGGTAAGCTTCTGTTAAATATTATCTTAACAGGCTCCTGGGTTGTTCCCTTTGTGATTTTGAAATAACGATGAAAGCACCCTCTCTGGCTGGTTCATTAAGAAAAACACAAGCCATGCCAAGTGCTTCAGAGCTTACTGGTGTGCTCTTTAGCATCTTACCCAATGGATATAAAAACCTCTCTGTATGCTGTCATTCGGTGGGTTCAAATAAGTTCTTCCCGGCCATGTTGTGGGAAATGATGCTTACTCTCATCTTTTTCAAGCCTTTTCCTTGCTGCACTGATGTCCTGCTGTCTTTTTTGCTGTAGCACTGCAGAGACATTATTTGCCCTTAGCAGTGATTCAGATGCATTCAAAATAAGATATTGACTACTCTCCACTTATTTGAATTATAGCTCAAATAAATTAAGCAAATGCAGGTCAAAAAGGATGCCAAAATGTCACCTTGACCTTGTGGCAAGTGCTATAGAAGGAGCCTGAGGTTACAGCTCTAATCTGCTGTCTGTGTCAGTCTTCAGTCATTAGATGTTTTGCGAACTGTTGATAAAGCAGAGATGTGCAGTGCGGTGCGTACAATGTGTATATTGACAATGGTAATGGCCCAGCCACAAATGTATTTGTGTCTCTGGCTGTTTGGTGTTAAGATTTCTGAGTGAAACTAAGTCCATGCATGCCAAACCTTTTTCATAGGTTTCCAATTCACTTTGAGCGCAGGATTTTGTTGACAGTTTCCTGCTAACAAGGAGTAAGTAATAACTAGGCAGACTATTCATGTGACTGTAAGTAATAAATGGCCTCACCCATTGTGTGGACAAGCTTGCCTGATAACGATCAAGTCCTCTTTAGCGCTGAAAATATTTCACTGTAATGAGAAATCCATCTAGCGGTGCTGCAGTTTAGCACACTCTAGAAATACTTTATACACCTCATCTGATCACATTGATTTTAGTTTTTCTATTTGCATTTTTGTTTGTCTCTGTCAAATTGAAGATAAATCAATGTGTGAAAAATAGTGTAATAATTATCAGAAAATCAGTAAAATATGTAAACTATTTTATGTGAAGGTGCCGAGAAACTGACCAATGGGTGGGTTGTGTGTCCCGCAGGTGATCGAGTCGCTGGGCATCATGATCTACAAGGCTCTGGATTTTGGCCTGAAGGAGAGCGAGGAGCGGGAGCTGAGCCCGCCCCTGGAGCAGCTCATCGACCTCATGACCAACATGCCGGAGTCGGAGCGCGACGCCTGCCCCGACGAGGGCTACGAGGCCACTGAGGAGGAGGAGGATGAGGACGGCGAGGAAGGCCTAGCCGGCGCCGGTGCCTGCTACGTTCGAGGCTACAGGGACATCCTGAAGGTAGAGACGAGGATGGGCTGGAGCTTTGCAGGGTTATTAAAGCGGGTTAAGAACTGCTGCTGCCAGTTAGCTAGATCCATTTGTTTAAGTGGCTGGTTTACTACTGGTTTGGAAACACTGAATAAATATGTTGGTCTAGGCCCTATTGTTTTTCTTTTCTGGGCATAGTTGGCTGGGGACATTACAGAGCTCAAATCTGCAACTGTAGGACCTAGCTTGCACTTGTGTCAACCATCTTTATCAACTTAAGTTACTTGGGAGACCCATCTTATTATGTAATATAATAGGCCCAGTTTTAATAACTCTGGTATGGGGAAAATTATATTTTAATCATTGTGCTTCTCTGGCATTTCTTACTTTTGGCTTGGAGAACTCCTATATTCGCACTGTTATGTCTTAAATGGAACACATTTGTCATGTTGTGCTGTTTCTTGATTACCTCTCTGTCATTTTTGCTGAGAACAAATGCTGAACACACGTGAAATTGGGAAACAATCTCTCTGGCTCAGTGATATAAATGAATTCTTTGAAGTCTTTGATCTATGAGTAAAAACGGTGGAGACACGGAGCTGATGTTGGTAGAGGGTTATTTTGCTTTGAAAGATTGCATATTACATGTCTTAACCGTGGCATTGATGTTCACGCTCCCGTGGTGAGAGACCGAGGCCGGTCACGCTGTCAGTCACATGTCAGGCTCTCTGGCCTGCGTGTTCCTCTGGAATGAATGCAGGCAGACTGTACGATGTTGTTGCTGGTCTGGTCAGGGTTTCCTGCCCACGGGACTGCTGTGACTGAGGCGTACACCTAGAATCATGTCAGACATTCTGCCAAGGCCTGCCCAACCAATCACGTGTCACCTTTTACATTCACAACAAATTGCGGATCTTATCTGTGGCACTGGCAAATGGAATGTTTTTTACTTTGCTCACTGAGGCTGTTGTTCAGTTGCTGGAGTTTTGCCCTTTTTTATGTATGCTTCCTTCAAATTTAGAGTGCCAAATTGTATTGGTTAGATAAGCCAGCCTTCAATGCTGCAACCTTCTCTGTCAATTCAGAGCACATGCTCTATGGCAGACTGCACTGCTGTTGGCCACTGCTTCCATTCACTCCGTAGTCCTGAGGGGTTGCTGTCATGTGATGAGGGTACTAGGGAATATGGGGAGCATGCAGCCCACTGCAGCCCTCCCACTGCCATGTGATGAGGGTGCTGGTGAATATGGGGAGCATGCAGCCCACTGCAGCCCTCCCACTGCCATGTGATGAGGGTGCTGGGGAATATGTGGAGCATGCAGCCCACTGCAGCCCTCCCTCCTGGGGTTATGCTGCGGGCAGTTTAGCATTGCCTTGCAGGGCTCTAAGCACAGGGTGCTGTTTGGACCATGTTGCTCTTCAGAGTACCTGAGAATCACTCTTATTTATTTAGGCTTTTCACCCTTTTCCAGCTGAATATGTTCAGCTGAATATAAGAGAACCATTATTGCCTGGTTTGCACAATGGAAATTAAAAAATATATATATTTTAAATATATTTAATGTTGATTAATGAGGTGATGCTAATAATGGTATTAAGAATTAAAGCTTCACAGATCACATTTAATCTGTCATTAATAATATCATGTGACCGTATAACCTCTGTGGAAATTAAGTTATAGAAAGTCACGTGTTGCTGCCGGGACATAAATACATAAGATTGTCTTTCCAAGCGATATGATAGTAAAGATTCAATATATGCAGATGTAAATATCTGAGAGAGTGAGTGAGCATGCTCTTGTTGGCATGTCTGTAATTTCCCTTAATTCCTGGAACAATTGCTTGCTTGAGTGGGACGTGCATATGTTTGTGCTGGAACATTACATAAGTGTGCATTCTAATGTCTAATGCACACTTATCTAGTCAAGGAAGAAGTAAAAAGTGTCATTATGTGAGAGAGTGTTGGAATTATTACTCCCTTTCCTGTTAAAGACAATCCCTCTAGAAGGAAACCGTTGTCTACCACACAGACAATAATGGCTGCAGTTGCCCTTCAAAATCAATATTCCTCGGTCCAGAAATCATGTGCCCATGTTTATCTGAAGAACTGGGTCATCTTTTCCTGGAGAGGAAATTGACATATTTAATTTTTCTCTTGTTTAGTCCCAATATCAATGTGCACCTTTATTGTTTTTTTGTGTTTGATTTTGACAGTTTAATGTTCAATATCTTTGATACTACATTTTATAAAAATGATGACCCTTATCATAGCACAGTGTAGTATAGCCAATATCGACGTATTAAACATACTGAGAATACCAAAAGTAGTGGTAGTAGTGGTCGTGGTAGTGGTAGTGGTCGTCAGTGGTAGTAGTAGCAGTAGTGGTAGTATTAGCATGTAGCACATAGCACTAGTAGTTTTAGTTTTTCTATCCGGCACACAACTCGTGGATGAAATTCCTTTGGGGCAAGCCAAGAGAAATGTTGAAATGTCAGGGCCATTTAGTTACAGAAGGAATGACACACTATTGACCCTAGTAACGTGTAACACCATGGTTCAGGTCAGGAAGTAGTGTGCTTGTTTTACAACCCAGGATGAAATCTAGATGTGCTGTCTCCTCATTGCGTTCTAAATAATGTGCTGTGGTTGTTGGCCTAATTGGTTGGTTGGTTTCTAATTGTGTTAGTAAAATCTACACTACAGCCAACAGCGTTCATGCAATAGAAATGAATAATAAAACCATCTCTCACTCTTTCTCTCTCTCTCTCTCTCTCTCAGCTGTGCACCTCTCACCTTCCCAGCCCTTCCGACGCGCCCATTCACTACCAGGCTGTGTGCCGTGCTCTCTATGCTGAGACCAGGGAGCTCTGCACGTTCCTGGAGAAGATCAAGAGTGCCAAAGAGGTGAGCCTCTGAGAGCCTTGAGCCAAGCTGGTCAGGCTCCTGTATCAGAAGGCCTCAATCTGGTTTTCTGCCTCTGGATACCCACTGACCCCCTGTTAACCTGACCCAGCTAGCTCATATTGGCTTTTTATCGTGTCTCTGTCAGTGGACCATCATTATGTCAGCATGACCCAAAAACTGATCAAAGTTGTCTAAGTTTAATGTGGTTTAGCTCTTAGTAAAGAACATGTAGTTAATGTTGGACTTTTCTAAAGTATCTTTGGCAAATGTGCAATCGACTGCTTATAGATTACTTGTTTGGTCTTGTTAGGTGTGTTTAACTGGGTGGCAATGCTGGAAATTTACATTGGGCCAATGTGACCCTGCCATATGTTAGCCACTCTTGGCTTCAGAGGGAAAAAAAAGTATCTTCCCGTGAAATTAAATAGAACCTTTGGCAAATGACTGTTGGCATTGCTGGAGCAATAGTACAGCTAGTTTAGACCAGTCACGTCACATGTAGGGGACTGTTGGAGACCAGCAGACTCTGCAAGACCGGGGTCTGTGACCATGGTAGCTAACTATCCCTGCCCCCCCAGGGCGATTCTATTCTGAATATCAAATGGGGGAGCCTTGGCTGACTGCATACGTGGCTGCCTAAAATCAATGCAACATTACACATGCTGGTAAGGCAAAACCAGCACAGCAGAGCTTAAACAGGACTGTAGAACTGTAGTTTCTGTGGAACACTACACTGAAAGAGCAGGGCAGATGGATTCTGTCTGAAGTTTAAGGATCTGTCAGACTGGGGGAGAATAAAATCTTTGATGTCGCAGTGCAGTCAGGGAGGCTTCAGCCTTTTGTTATCCATGACCACCATTGTTCTAGAAAAGTCTGCCTATTCGAAAAACAACCTCAAGTGGGCATCAAGTGAGGGCTGGTACCATGTGTGGCAAGACGGAGCAGGGATACACTGCATTCGTCCTGACTACAGACTGGTAATTGTTGGATGTGCTATGGCAACACAATAGACTAGCCAAGATAAATTTCATTGTTGTCATGAAGTGCCTCCCCGTTTGTTTGTACGCTTTAATTTGTAGTGGGGTGAGAGTGTAAACGACATCATGAGTAAACGAGTAATGACTGGTCATTGCTTACTCTTAAAGAATGAGCGTTTCGGGCCGTCTGGGTAGTGTGGAGGTATAAGCACTCGCCTACCACCGCAGAGGGTTCAACCCCCGGCAGCGGTACTTCCGGCTTGGTCAGACGTTCCTATGAACACAATTGGCAGTGTTTGCGGGTGGGAAGCCGGTGAGGGTATGAGTCCTGATCGTTGCATTAGCGACTCCTACTGGTTGGTTGGGGCGCCTGTTCAGCAGGGAGGGGATCTGGGGGAGATAGCGTGAACCTCACGCATTACGCTCTCCCAGTGAAACTCCTCGCTGTCAGATGAAAATAAGCGGCTGGCGACTCCACACATATTGGAGGCTGGCATGTGGTAGTCTACACCCTCCCCAGACCGACAGAGGATAGTGCATTGACCAGGACTGCGATACACACGGGGAATTGGAAAGAATGAGCGTTTCAGTTGGAGGTTTTCTGTATTGTGCAGTCATTAGTATCAGTGGGAATACAGACTCGTGTTTTACTGGAGGGTAAAACAAGGTCGATAGCATTCAGGTTGTCGTTTGGTTACCTCTGGTTTATTGGATTTTCTGCAGCACAGGAGAGAACGGCGAAAGGCCAGTGACACACCGCTCAGTCAGGGCCAATGTGGGTGTGAATAAACACACTGTTAGCTTTGTGCCGGTGTGCAATATTTGCTCTCGCACCAAAGGGTGAGACACTTAAGCTGTTGAACCCAGTTCTCCTGGTGGTGGTAATCCTTACTGCTGTTTTTACCCTGTCTGCATCCTGCTAGGACTGTCTTAACATCTGTTCTCTGGGCTGCATGTCAGCAGCAGGAACACTTTTTGTTTTGCTCATTGAACTCCTTAGTTTTACATTATATTGCAATGTAACAATGTCACCCTTGACATCTGACATGAACATATAAATAAACTCATTTATATTACAACAAATAGAAATGGGAGACTGTAGAGAAGAGAGAAAGGATTGAAAGAAAGTCAGAGTAAGTGTAGGAGGTAAAGGAGGATATGAAAGTGGCATTTTAAACATGTAAAAAACTGTCATTAAGTTGTAGGAAACACTTATCAATTAATTCAATAATGGTTTGCCATGCTTTGTGAGAAGTTTTCATTGTGTGAATCCAATCTTTTCCAGTCTGAGAGTAGACACATGTCCAATTAGCTGATTGTGTGTGGGTTAAGAACAGTAGGACACCAATGATTTTTATATATACAATAATTTACTAATCTATTTGAGATTTAAGTCTCTTTTGCAAGGAAGAATTTGGAGATGGCCACAAGCAATGCATATAAATGACTGTCAAGATGAAACATTTTCCTGATACTTTTTTAGGCTACTCCTCCTAAGATTAGTACTCCCTTCCTCTCAGGAAAAAGATGTCGTGGACTATAAGGTTGTCGACCCTTATGAACACAAGTTACGCGCTGATTGCAGCTTTGGCCCTAAAGCGTATGCGAGTTTGTGCTGATGCAGCACTTTTACCTTTGGAATGAATACACCTCAGGAACATGAAAAACTGAAAAATGACTGTTTCAAAATTACTTTAAGAAGGCAACTATAGTATATTAGGAACAGCTGGGTTCTTTGGCTCTCAAGCATAGCCACCTTAGCCTCATACTGGAATCCTTCCTGTGAATCAGCACAGCACATGGTCTTCTCACACAACGCCCCTCTCTGTGGGGCCTTTGAATGGAGTGGCGGATTTGGTTGCATCTGGTTACATAATTCCAGATGCAACAAACGCAAGCAGATCCTTATTATGCTGTGGAAAAAAGGAGATTAGTGGGGTTTGGGGGGTCAGTGGGATGCATGATTGTGTTTCTTTAATCACAGAGGGATACAGTGATGTTCAGAACAATAACGTGCCTTGTGTTACAAGTAAATAATAGTTGTTTAGGTAGGTCTCTATAGGTGAGACTGGTAAATCCTGCCCCAAAAAGTATGTTTTAACAATGGAATTTGCTTCAGTTCTTGATGAATCCATCGCTTATGTTTTTCATATTAATCATTAATTAAAAGAATCAATCATTAATGAACATGCTGCACTATATCCCAATTAAAAGCCGTTCATTCAATCTCGGCCACATCTGGTTACAGTTTAATCATGAGTTTAGTAGGGGGACTTGGGCAAGATAACAACAGAGAAATTTCCTACAGAAATACACACTGCCCTGTAGAATACTTCTCCTTTCAGGGAATAATGTGAGGTTGATGTTCAAAGTGTTTCAAGAAAGCTTTACAGTTTTTGTGTTCAAAATGTTTTATAGGTTTTATAAAGCACAGGATTTCTGAAGTGACTAGGAAGCTTCCAGATATATTGGTGAATTACATTTGCAGCTTCTGCATCTCTTCTTAAAAGTAAAGAACAATTGTTCAAATTCATTATGAGCAGCCCCTTAATGAAATGGGTGTTCTGCTATATATTGTAAATATTCTAACATCTTGGAAAATATAATGAGAGAGATTTTATATAGTATATTCCATTTCCATTATGGCTGCTACCTTTATAAACAATTTTTATATTTGTCTTTTTAAAAAACATTTACAAAAAATAGTGGAACGTGGAGAACACGCAAGAAAAAATGGTTGCTGTAGAGATTTGGACCATATGACCTTATGAAGCTTGACAAAGTGCACAGCATTGCACTAAGTGCTTGAAGTGACACAACTTTCCCTGTGCAATCTCACTGAACACCCTTTCTAACCTAAATTATCAAGACAACATATCAAAGATATCCAGACTTAATTTAACTTCATAATGCCCATCCCTTCGTGATTGATTTCTTCAAAGATGTCATGTTTGTCAATGTTTATTTTGTGTGACAGTGCTTTGTCTTAATACTGTCTGCAAAGGAAAACAAGAACAGAAATTGGGGCTTGGCTGCTCAGCGGCCACATCATTACCTAGTGCCTGAGAGGGAGGGAGACTTTTTAAAATGTAAATATTTGCTTTTGTTTTGTTAAACTGTCTTGTTTAAACAAATGCTAATTGGGCAATCAGGTGCAGTTGTGCATATGATTAATGAGAACTCCCACAGTCATGGGAAAGCATTTTTTTTTTTAAATAAATGAAATGGATTATTTTGTAATGCGCTTCTTCTTCTACTTCTTTTTTTCCTTCTAGCTCTTCTTCTTCTTCTTCCCTCACCTTTCCTTTTTCTTCTTCTTCCACCTCTCCTTCTTCTTTCATTTCTCTTTCACCTCTTCTTCTTCCTCTTCCTATTCTTCCTCCTCCAGTCGATTTCATTTTCTTATTTATTGTTAATAAAATGTGTTGTTAATTTTTCACAGGCTTCTTTGCTCATTTTATCAAAGGTGTAGATAAGTTTAAAGGGCGCCATAGATATGTTTTGTAATTTCCATGGCAATGAGCAAATAGTTATCCACACAGTCCTGATGGGTCCTCCCTTTGAGTCTATATAACAATGCTGACAAAAGTCACGGGTCACCTCCTCCCTCCACTACAGTGATCCAGTAGTACTAAGTTGTGTTGTCATTTACATTCAGTACTTCTCCATCAGATATCAGCCTGAAATTCCCTGCTCTTTAATTCCGTCACTGGAAAGGAAGGAAAAACTCATCTCGGCTTTCTAGTATTGCTAACAGTGTGCTTATCATCCCCACGTCAATAATAATATGGGATAAAGAAAGTTATGGGTAGATTATAACAATCAACATGGAACTGATGTCATACTGCACAAAGGGCCTTGGTGTGACGATTTGCAAATTTGACAGTAATAATAATACAGTGATTGTGGCACATCTTGACCTGAGTGACTGCAGCATTATGGCCGCTATCTATCTCCAGTGAGCCCTTCCTGCAGTTACAGCCATTTTATGACTCTACATGTCGGGTGACAATTTATGTCCGCAGGTCCCAAAAGGTTGTAGAGCCTCGGTAAAGATGCTCTTGCTTTATAACCAGGCTCTTAAATCAGTAGGATAAATGAGGCCAGCTCACTGCAATGCCTCAGCATGGGAGAGCATCTGTCTCCGGCTACTGGTCCTGGTTCAGCGTCTATCTGTTTCACAGAATGGTTGCAGTTTGGAACAAGGGTGCACAAGCTGATCCTGTATCATTTTTTTCAGGCCACAAATGTCCTTAATCCCCAAGTCTATCCACACTTTAATTTAAAGGGAGCTCAGAACCTGGAGAGCCATCTTGCCTCCTGCTGTTTGGTTATAATTGAGCAACAACTTTTTGGTTAGTCCTGCTCGCTCCCTTGATGAATTTTGAAATTTAAAAGCATTGTAAGCTAAAGTTTTCCTTGATTTTTCAGTTTTAGTGGATTTGGCTACATCTGTTGTGACTGGTTTTCACTCTCCAAATACCAGAGTTCAATTTGAAACAAACTATTATTAGGAGCACATTGAGTGCTTATTTTTCTTAGAAGATAATCCAGCCGTATCTTATTTCGGAGAAAGAAGACTGCCTAGAGACAACCAACAATGCTGTCTTATGCGGTAATATTGAGCAACGTATCAAACCTCATTTTAAAGACGCTTTCAGAATTTTATGTGCTTGCTCTTTCTGAATATAAATCTGGGACTCCTGTCCTCATTAATGCTCCCAGTCCCAAAGTGAGACAAAAAAGACTGGAACGAATATGGAACTGGTAAGGAACTCCAGTGGAAAATAGCATGTAGTTGATCAAACCAGACAGACTCAATGGGGTCCCGGCTCTTTAACCCCTTCGGTTCATTTAACATCTCCTGCTCTGATTGGCTTAAGGCTGCCACCTCTTCTTGTGGTTTAACCCTTCTTTGTTTGATTGGTAGAATCTGCGGAAGATGGAGGGGGTCAAAGTCGAGGAGCAGGCCAGGGACCTAAACGAGCTGCAGAACGCTGACTGGGTAAGAATAGGGGAAAACTGATCCCATACTCCTTTACGGAAGGCCAGGGAAATGACAGAACTGAGAACGGTGGGCCGTGACTGGATGGTGTTGCACTGAACCCCACCTTCAGGGGTGTCTGCCCTCTCTGCCCCACCCCACCCTTCCTCACTGTGCGCTCTGCTCCTCCAGGCCCGGTTCTGGGTGCAGGTGATGAGGGACCTGCGTAACGGGGTCAAGCTGAAGAAGGTGCAGGAGAGGCAGTACAACCCCCTGGCCATCGAGTTCCAGCTCACGCCCTACGAAATGCTGATGGATGACATCCGCTCCAAGCGCTACAACTTGCGCAAGGTGATGGTGAGTGTGGGAGAGCCTGGGCTGAGGAGGACTGTGTGCTGGAATCTCAAGCGTTAGAACCCCCATGTTCACTTTAAATCTGCCGTCACTCTTTTAGCAGTTCATTTGAATGGTTTTGGTTGGAATCCAATTCTTTAGGTGCTCACATTAATTTCTTCCAAGAGTAGGCAATATAATTACCTCCTAGTAGTGTCCTTTAATGACTACCTCCAGTAGAAGTATATTTAAAACAACAAAGCAGAGGCTTGAGAGATCTTGTGTAATTGCTTGATGAAAAACTGTCATGCTTTGATACTCACTGAGCGATGGTCTACGTATCAATCTTCAGACAGTGTTCTCATGGGTCCCTGAGAATTTAGCTTCCCCTGTGAAACATGCAGGCATCACCTGGGATGACTGTACTTACAACTAAAGACAGCAATGCCAATGAGGAACTGCAGAACATAACTGCTATTATTTCCTGTTATCTCATGTTGTTTTTCCAAAAGGCATATGGCTTAAGAGTGTTTTTCCTGCGCCTCTCCTATGCTTACAGTGTATTACATGCCCTCCCCACCCTGTCAGCAGCACGATCTGCAGTAGAACAGGCCTCTCTCCACCAGCTGCTGGGAGTGGTTTGTTGTCACATGGAATATGAGAGATTAGTCATGGATCACTGGGGCCAGGAGGCTGGTACAGCAGGACCACGCCCCTTGTTGTCTGTTTTATGCCTTCGGTCTACTCTGCATTATGCCTGCCTGCAGTCTGCTGTTTACCTGCCTGTGTCCCTGCCCCCTCTCAGGTGAATGGGGACGTACCCCCCAAGTTAAAGAAGAGCGCCCATGAGGTCATCCTGGACTTCATCCGGTCTCGGCCCCCCCTCAACCCTGTGAGTGCTTCCCCTCGCCTGAACGCGTTCAACGCCGGAAAAAAACACAGATGATCGCTCTCATGCGGCCTATCTGGCTGAAACGCATGATACTCTGCTGCATCCCACGGGCCGTGCTTGTGACGGTAGTTTCTGGGATTCCCATGTGACTGACACATAGCCTCAACCAGGGAGGGAGGGTTCAACTTGAGCTGTCTCAGCAGTGACTCCTCTGGCTGATCTGTTGGCTGCAGTGTGCGGCTGTTGCCCCAGCTGCATGCAGCCTTCCGGTGCAGTGACTGAATTACTTTTCTGGTTGACCACAGAGTGTAAAGAAGCAGACCCAGGCTGAACACATATTTACTGTCTGACAGACGGAGGACATTGCAGGAATGGAACAGTTACAGTTCTGATCGAACTTTCCGAATTGGGAAATAAAATAAAATGGGGAATAGTAAATAATAATAAGGGTTGCTGGGTGGCATGTCCTGTTAAGGCACTGTTCTAGTGTGTGGATTGGCCTCGTAGTCTGCTCCCCTGAATTGAGTTTTTTTTCAGTGATGAGTGAGACTCACAAATGGAGGTAAAATTAAATGAATATAAAATAAATAATAAAAACTACATATGATGAATGCTCGATTCCTGTCACATACCATCAGTTTCTGCACCTTTTTTACCCCCCTGCAGACAGATTAGCTCTCTGTTATATTCAGGGATGCACAAGAGATGGTGGCAGTATTCTCTGCTGGTTTGGACCTGCTTTGAGGGGGATGGGAGGAGCCTGGCCAGGCTTGTTGCTACGGTCTTGGGCTGTCAGTCACGCTTGTCTGCATGCAGGTTGCTGCGCGGAAGCTGAAGCCCCACCCCTATCGGCCCCGGAGCCTCCATGAGCGAATCCTGGACGAGATCAAGTCTGAGAGGAAGCTGAGACCCGTTTCCCCCGATGAGATGCGACGGAGCAGGCTCGGTGAGCGGCATGGCCGTGTGCAGCAGAACACATACATGTCTACATATATGTCTACATATATACACGCATACACGCATACATACATACGCACATGCTAGGGGTTACTGTCAGGATAGCAGTTTCACCCGGATGTTAAACAGTTGGGAGCCTCCCTTTATACACGTTACTCTCCCAGGCACAGAGCGTAATTAAAGATACATTTATACTTTAGAAGAGTGTTAACTTTGAGTCTATCTATCTTAATTGTCCTTTGGGAGGCCCATTCATATTGTTCTTCATTGCAAAACTGTACATGAATTACATCCTTCCTGTTTTGTGTTGAAACAGAGGTTGTGGTCAATCAGAAATGCAGAATTGAAATTAATTGCCCTTTCTGGCTTTTTTGCAAAACAATTTTCAAGAAAAGTTAGCATTTTCTGTTGATCAGACCCCTTGTTTACAATGTATGACAGTGTGCCTTGGTGCCCTGTGTACCGCTGTTACACTGAGCTGTGATAGATGGAGAATGGGTCAAACATGAGTATGGCTGAGACAGAGTGGTCTCTGGATCCAGCGGTGTGGATCTGTGACCCTTCTCTGTCATTCTCTGTCTCTCTGTGTCTGCTTTGCCACATCATGCTGCTGCTTTGAGCGTAGATTTCCTGGCATACTTGTACGTGTACTTGCTATGTATCTGGACTGTATCCAGATACATCCTCAGTCCTGCTTTATTTTTCTGCTCTTTTATGATTTCATTGCTGTGGTTTTTTGACAGTTGCCAAATTCTGTATTTAAAAGAATGAGGGCAATCCATGTCATGGCCATAAAAGCCAAAAACTACACTGGTCTGCAAAGTAAATAATCACTGTAAAAGCGCTTTTGAAACCTCCCAATTTTGTGTGGGGAGTTCAAGGTGTTATTCACCAAAATGAATGCAATTAATGAGGGGAATTTCCTCTAGTTAACTAGATCTGGCAGGCTGACAACCGGAGGAGTCTCTCCCCCCCCCCCCCCCCCCCAAAAAAAATAACAAGCTTTAGGACAGGTCTTTATGATCTAAAGTGAAGCATTCTATGATTACTGCCTTCTTTGTGTTCTTCAAGGTTTTCCAGATCCTGTTTTCCCATGCTCCCACTGTTTTGTGCTTAGCGAAGTGGCCAGAGTATAATCAGCATGAGGTTTTCAATGGCCTTTCAGATTCTAAGAGGGTTTTCAACCTACTGACACGGTTGCATTAACATCTCTCTGTAGTGGGAGACAGAGCTTTAAAACTGCCTGTTTTTCTGCCAGTCTGTACAGACAGGCTTTCTGTGGAAAATTAATTTGCTAAAAAACTGAATATTGGCACGCTCTTCTGTACGCTTTTACTGCAGTTCCCCTTTTAGGTACTGCACAAACCCAGAGGCAAAGTGAACTTACGTAGGTGAAGTTTACAGGCTATAGTTTGTGGTGCAGAATTCTGAACAGTATAAAATAATTAATCAAACTAATGCAGACCTCCTTGTATATTTCTTTACTTCTTGTGAAACAAACAAATGTATACCAAGATCAGGATATCTTATTGAAATATCACAAGATATAGACATGGGTTCTATTTGAATAAAGTAAGAAAAAAAGAAGAAAAAAAACTTTGAGGGATTTTAGGCTGGGGAACATCGCCTACTTCTTTGAAATTCTTATCTAACAGGAAGTTAGATTTTAGAAACCACTACCAGAAAGTTTGTGTGTGTTTTGCTTTGCCTTTGTTTTATTCTGTTCTGTCTTTGTATTCCTGCTTCTTCTTTAACATTCCAACTGTTTTTCTTGCAGTAATTCGGCCGCTTAGCATGTCTTACAGTTTTGACTTGTCAGGTAAAGGTTTCCCTGGCTACCTGACCCTGTCTTTATTTCACCGCCTGTCACGCCTGTGTTCGGCTCCATGGCTCAGCTTCTCATTTCATGCTTTGGCTGTTCCGTGGTCGGCTTTGACGCAGCTGCGTCACCCCTGGCGACATCGCATCAGACACCGGTCAGGGAACGGGTCAAGTGCACATAGCAGAAGAGGGTGGAGGTAGCCAGAGGGGTTTCGCATTGAGACAGACACTGACATAGCCTGAATACCCTATCAGATATTGACGTGGTAATTGCTCTCTCTCCTTCGCTTGTATACTGCCGGAAGTGCCGCAGAGGTGACAGACCATATACCGGGGAATTATCTGACCAAGTTAGAGGTTATCTAGGGCTGTTTTTGATAGCCATGTATCTCTGCTCAATATCGTCTTTGAGAATTCTTATATTGTTGAATCTAATTTTAGAAGTTTTGTGTAAATTTGTTAAGTATTAGCAAACGAATGGAAGGCATCTTACCCAAATGCATATTGAGTAAATGACCTTTATGAAGTTGTTACTGGAACACAAGTTAACCAGCCAGGCACGTTCTGTAGTTGTTAATTTTTCATAGCATGGCCTCAGGTGCCTAGGAAAAAGTTATATTTGATTAAAAATTAATGGAAGTGAACAGCTGAATTCAGATTTGTTCCGTTTGCATATGTAGCGCTGTGTTTCATGGCCATTAGGTGAGAGGTCTGTCAATCAAGTATGAGTGAGTAGGAGGGCTTCTCTTTGCCCCTCCTCGATTCGGCGATTCCTGATGAATGGCTCTTAAAGATGTATTTGTTGCAAAAATGCTCTTTATCCCACCTTCTCTGGCTTAAATATGTGCTCAGTTGGTGCTCACAGCTTCCGATCCTCCTTTTAGCATTACAGAATGAATTTAATAAACGTGTCATTGTCACTGGAGATACAATGGAAAGGATTCTCAGTTCCTGGCACAAACACTTACTTTTATTATTTATGTGAAAATTACACTCTATGCTCATTGTTAGTGTCATCACAAATAACACATTTAAATGTTTGCTGAAAATAAACATATTTTATATTTAAATAAAATAAAATAAGCTCTCTCTCTGGACATGTATCTCCAGTATCTGGTACCATAGACCCATTTACAAAATAGAAAATTCCAGAGTTACTTCTCATTGTGTCAGATGTTAAAGATAATGGCTGGATTTCAGTCAACATTTCCCCTTAACTTTGACTAACAATCAAAAGGAATTGTAATGTTTACATTTACTTGTATGTCCAAGTTAAGAACAAATGTTGATTGAATACTGACCACTGTCTTTTTGTGTCAATATCAGTTTTTCTAAAGTAAAATAATTATATGGCATTTTTTCTGTAGTTTATATGTGAAATATCCCTTCAAACGTGAGTTTTCAAAATGTATTCAGAAGTACTTTATGTGGTTGTGTCTAAACAGGCTCCTGTTTAACAAGATCTCATCCTGTGAAGCTGTCTCTGATGATGAAATTTAGGCCTCTAATTGATGGGTTAATTCATAACCACAATTTTAGATGATTATCAACCACTTAAAGCCTGACCCTTTAAATAGCATTTAACATAGGGGAAAATGTGACATTTACTGCGTTGGTTCAACAGGCTGCGGTCCATACATTTACATGAATTCAGGATCTGACATGACAGCTTTGTTATCATAGGGTGAGGTTATATTCCTAGGAAACTATGATTAAGCCTTTCAGAAGAACAATAACCATATTAACCGTGATCATAGGATACTGAATACTGCCTTTATTCTGTAGCGTTGTATCTGAACATGTTATAAACACAAAAATGGGTGTGCTTCTGTGTAATTTATATAACATACTGTGTTAATAATACGGAAACACTGTCCGAAATGACATAGTAATGTGATAATGGTCACCGAAAAGAAGATTCCCGAAGGTGATCCTGAGATGCATGGATGACATCACACCATAGGTGTAGTATAGCAGCTGTTGCACTTGACCCCGCCTCTCTCTGGTACCTGTGTCTGAAGAGCGGCCATCTTGATGCCCGCTCAATGGCCCCATCTGTGACTGTGCCATAACCATGACTGTGGCCTGAGTGTGTGCTGTGCTCCCACTTGCCATCTGCCTTGAAATGCGCTCTGTCTGAGTGTGCGTGCGTGCTCACTCGGTCTCTTTCCGGAACATACCTGTATGAAGCAGGTGCTCATTGAGGTTTAGCGCGTGTACGCCTTGTGTGGTGTTTCTGGCACGAGCTATATTCCATGATCATTCGGACTCTATTGAAAGCAATGTTCCCTTTTAGGCGCTGGAAAAAGCTTCAGTACCCCTCAGGTGTTGTTATGTGGTCCAGGTAAAGTATGTGCAGTCCTGCCCCTTGTGCATGAGGCTTCTTTTGTACAATTAGCCTGGCTTTCTTTCAGTATGTATTATGGAGTTTTTCTGTCTAGCTTTCTGCCTGTCTGTCTGTGAGAAATTTAACTTTGAATGTGAAATGAGTGAATGTAACCCAACATGCTGTGTTTTTGTATATACAGCAACTAATTTACTCTGACACAGATTAAACATCTTTAACAAGCTTCCAATACTATCCCTTTTGACAAATTTCAATGGATATGGTTAGTCCATCCTTTGTTTGCAGCTGAGGGTTCTGGGTTGGACAGTATTATGCTGTTTGCTGTTTGAATGGTCTGCCAGTTGTAAAGTGTCTTTCTGTGCGTGTGTGCTTTTCGTTGGCTCAGTGAAGTGTGGTTGTGAGTGTTAATAAGTTGCATTTCAGTTTGGCAGCTAACATTGCATGTATTTGACCCACACCGCACCACCCCTTCCCCCAACCCCCAATCCCCAAACTCCCTGCCTCTTCTCACACTCTTTCCCAAAGAACATCTTCTGGGAGGATGACCAATTTGTGTGGAATTCATGTTTTTTCATTCACATCTACAAAACTTGCTTTTTTAACATGCCTGACCTAAAACTAGTAATATTCACACCCAAGAATTTCAACTTACTGTTAAAAGTGGCTTATCTTAGAAAATATACATGGCCTTTTATAAGTATGTATGATAATTATATCAGTTGAGCTCTGTTGGGATAGGCAATCAGTTAGTAATGCTTTATCTTCTGTGACTTGTGATCAGGGTTGGTAGTGTGTGCTGTAAGCAGCAAGCCGTTACACAGGAAGAAAGCCCTCTTGTCTTCAGCTTGTGTTGTAACAAGACCCATGTGTAGGGCTAACGAATTAGCAGTGGGAGGATAAAGTTGTTATGTAATAACTATACCTCCAATAGATTATCATAACCAAAAAGATTAATGCAAACCCATTTATGGGTACGGCAGCATGGTTTGAATCCAGACTACATGCTTGTAATGAAGAATTTATCCGCAAACACATTCTGCATTTCTTTATACTCTTGAAAAAACAGAAGCACTCTGAAAACTCTGAAGATTTTTAGTTTGGGTACTCTGCTACAACCTAACAGTACTAACAAATTTTCACTTCTAAATTAGCCGCAGCATTCTATGGAAGAATTCTAAAAACATATAGAAGTGGTAGTTTTAATTTATATTTGAGGCAACAGTTATACTGTCACTGCCTCAAATATAATGCAATGGAAAAGATATGTACATTAATTAGATTAATTCAATTGAAATTATGTACATTTTTTAAAAGAAGAGGTACTGCACATGTGGAGTACTATGTACTGCGTATACATGTATATTGGAATTCCCTGCTGCGTCACTTTTTTAGAGGTGGATCTGCATTGAGCTTCAGCCTCCCCCCTCTCCCATAATTCCAAGCAAAAATGATGCATTTCCTGGTACTTTACGCTAATTTCTGTAATGGTTCTTGCATGCAGATGTGTCCAGCCCAGCAACCCAGAGGAACCTTTCCATGAGCGCGCTTGCGCTGTCCAACGGTATGCCACCGGCTCAGCGGAATGGCGCGGGTGGGGCTCAGGCCCTCTCTCAGAGGAAGAGACTCCTGAAGGCGCCCACGCTAGCCGAACTGGACAGCTCCGACTCCGATGTAAGTGGTGTCTTTCTCCTTTGGGTATGCCTGTCTTTGGTGTGGCAGCCATGCTGCAGGTGACACCGTGCCCGTGTCACAGGATGAGTTGTGACCGGTGCATTGTGGGTAACTGATCCATACCTGTCTTGCGGGATGAATTGTGACAGGTGGATTGTGGGTAACTGTGTACCTATGTTGCAGGATGACACTACACGTGTATCAGCTAGCAGCTCCAGCATTGCCACTTCATTGCTGGATGACACTTCTCCAGAGTCTGCTGTAGGAAAAAAAAGTAAGTGAATTCTCTAAGATGAATGGGCCAGCAGGTACTGTGCTGACTGCAGTCACAGTTTTCCTCTGTTTTCTGTCAGTTATTTGCAAGCTCTGTGCTTTCTGATTGTCACTCATGTAATCTCTGTTATGTATTGTGTGACAGTTAATTGTGTAAAATGGGGTATGTCACAGTTAGCTGTGCTATGTACTATAGGGTGTTTTGTGATATTCAATGTTCTGTGATTGTAACTTTTACTCTATTTATTTTATGTTCTCTGTGTTTTGTGACATATATTCATCTCTGTGGTACATGCAGCTTGTGAACTCTGTGTTATAGTAACTGATAGGCAGCCTGTTTCGTGACAGTTTCTCATAATCTCTGTTGTGTCTCCATTACTGGTGGTTTCTGGGTTGGTGTGTGACAGTTACTTTTGTTTGCTCATGTCCCCTACCCAGCTCCTCCTATGTTCCTGCCCATCTCCTCCACCCCCCAGCCAGAGAGACGGCAGGCATCCCAGAGAAGGCACTCCATCGAGAAGGAGACGCCCACGAGCGTACGCCAGTTCATGCCCCCAACCCGGCAGAGCTCCAAGTCTCTGGTGAGTGACATAGCCTCCCTACCCCCGTTACGTGGCCTGAGATTCACAGAACTCTTTTTCTTCTAGGTTAAAGTGCTAACTGCCATAGTTTACAGCTGGAATCAAGGCCTCAGTCAAATAATTATTGAAAAATGCTTTAACCCTTTATACAGCAGTAAAATTTAACATATTGCCAGTATTAACAGAAACATCTATTTTCACCAGTTGTCTTAAAGTGTAATTATTTCATATTGTATGTTTTGGTTTGTAAAATGTTAGGTTGAATATACTCAAGGATCTGCAGTAAAGCTTTCAAAGTTTACAAACATCTAAAGAGTTAAACTGAGGTCTGCTCTCCTCTGCTCAAACACTGTAGATCTGTAGATCATCTTGAAATGATTAGAAGAGATTATTAATTAATTGTTGTCAATTTAAAAAATGTGTTAATATGTGGACATGAACTCCAGGAACACATTTAAAGATGCCAGACATTGGCCAAAGGAATTGCCCTCACAGGAAAGAGGTGGGAATGAGTGGTGGGCCCAACCAAACGCAAGATTTACTGCACATCAGAATGCAGTTCATGAATGAAAAGAACTGTTGTGTGCCCTAGTGCTCAGTGTCATTCCTTGTGCAGCCATAACAGCTGGAAGTCTAATGTTCAGAAGGCCTCCGAGCGTGTTTATAGACAGTCACGCTAATTCCCTTCCCTGGGCCTTCTTATGGTGTTTTCACTCTATCACTTTATGTAACGACACTGGAAGTGACAGTTTGTTCTCCCTGCAGTCCCTGTGCTTTTGCCCCCCTCTTCTCGAGCGTACTCTCAGGCTGTTGGGGTTGTTATTCTGCTGAATGCCTTGTGTGTTGGTGCTGCTCTTGGACACAGAGCAGCTGAGGGGTAATGTAATCAGCTGGACTCCTCGTGTCCTGAGGGTGTGGGGCGAGGTTGGTGCGTATGCTGTAACCGCATCACAGTGACTGTGACCTCGGCTCACCCCTCCCCAAGTCCCTCCCCCTCTCCTCCCTCCTCCCCTTTACTTGCCTCTGCTTTCGCACATCTCTCTGCCCCCGCCTGGCTCCTCGCACCCCCTGCTGTCTCGTTCCGCATCCCCACTTCACCCCTCCCCCTCCTGTCTGTGTGTCTGTCGCTCAGGTGGGGAGGATAATCCGCTTGTTTCTGAGGATACCCCTCCACCCCACCCTCTCCGCCCTGCGCATTTCGCAGGGCTCCCATTCTCTGGAGGCGTCCGCGTTGGGCGTCGTCCTGGCCGTGTTCGCTCTCTGTGAGAGCGTGTACACCGGCCGCCGGAATCCCGCGAAGGTTTGCCTCTCCACCCGACGTCCTGGGTGGCGTAGAAACCCATTGCGCTTAGTGCTTCCTGCTTCTTCCAAGAACCCTGACTATGCCTGAACTGGCATTATCATTGCTAGAATGATCCAGTAGCTTAGGCAGCCAGATTAGTTTGATTCTCATGCTTCTTATGGTTGATTAAACATCACCCTAGAGCTCCAATCATGTGTCGAGAATTGGCTTTGCCCTGCTTAGTCACAGCTGTAGTTCTGTGTTCAGTGTATTATAGCAAAAAACTGTTTAGGAAAGAACAGCACTCTCTGGTCTTGATCCAGGTCGCACTGTAGAGTTTTGCTAGAAGCAAAAATTCTAACAGTCTTCATAACTAGATTGTTCATCCATACTTGCTACTGAAGTGCCACGTGGTCTTACCAGATGTTCTGTTTAGGGCTTCAGAGACATAGCAGTGCAAATTTTTCTGCTCTCTTTGCATAACCATATGCTTTTTTTTTTACACATGCGTATATGGTGCTTGTCTACCCATTATGTGCCATAACAGCCCATCTGCTGGAAGAGCAGGTCATGTGGAAGGTCCAATTGTATTATGTTTGTGGCCTCTAAATTACAATGATAAGAATGTTGTGGCTTAGAGAAAATGGATCCTTGGTGTAATGACCTTTGTTCCGAATTTAGGCCATTTATGAAATTCAAGAACAAAAAAGATACAGTACAACAAGAGGAGGAGAGAGAAGGCTGGAAGTGACAGGGCTGGCTGAGGGGGGCCACTGGGGTCAGACACAGCTAATGGAGGGGAACACTGGGAAGAAGCGCGCTGGTTCTTCCTCGGTAATTCAGGAAGAATTTAGGCTGTGAAACCAGAGCGTTGCAGTTCTCGGCATCATTGTAGTTATCATTGTATTTCATTACTTAACTAGAATTTTACCTTTCTATATCCATGTAACTGTTGTTATTCCAGAAGAGAATTATCTCTTCAGATAAATCACCCATGTCTATTGCTTCAAAAGGTCTTGCTAGGGATGTTCCTCTAAAGAAGTTGTAGTTCAACATTTAGAAACTTTTTCATTTAGTGTCTGTAGAAAAGCAACTCTAATTAAATTATTTATTTAGCTGAGCCAAGCAAAGAGTCTTTAAAAGGCTTATTTGCTCAGCAAGTTTAATCAAAGTGATTTTTATTTTCTCACAGAAATTATTTTGCCAGAAATGTAGGCTGTAGACCAGGATGCTCCAAACCTGATATTGAAGAGTCACATTATTCTTCTGGTCTTCATTGTGACTCTTCATTGATCAATTAAAGCATTGATTACAAAAATTAATCTTACCTGATTTCAGTGTACGAAACTAGCTGCTGTGGCCCTTCCAGACAAGGTTGGGGACTTTTGTTCCAGAAAGTATCCCCATGGAAGATTGCATGTTCAGAGTGATTTTCTTTTTCTCTTTCATTGGTAATGTAGGCTCCCAGTTTTCAGAGAGATTGGTGTAGTTATGGTTCCTTTTGATGCAGTCCCAAGGGTACTGGTTGCATGGGTGTGGCTTATTGTGTCATTTTTTCAGGATTGCGTGGACGTCGGCGGCGAGTTGGTACGTTCCGTATGATTCCACCTTCATGTGGATACTAACAGTTGATGATGGCCTTGCCCTCCCCTCTCCATACAACTCTGCATTGGACCACCCTCACAACCTAACGCTGGGTGTTGGAAAAATAAGATGCTAATATGGGTTACATGTAATCGCCTGGGTCTGGCTACTGAGCCCAAGTCCTGGAGGTCTGCATTATCTGCACTTAGATTTTCCAGTCAGGTGCATCACTGCATGATTAATAGTATAAACTGACCCAATTCTGGCTGTTTCCCCCCTTCTGAGAGCACTGTTGTAGCTGGCATGCAGTTGTGGTACACCGGGACCGGGGTAAAGTAGTCATTACCTGGGAAATTCGGTTTAAACTCACATTGTTAAATTCATCTCTTGCTGGATTAATTCACCATGTATCAATGTATATTGGATTCAGACTCTGGGCCGTGAAAGTGGTGCAGTGTATTGGCCATTATGTTATATTAGGTGATAGACTGGGGGGTTTGGTGGGTACTCAATACTATCTTTATTTGATTTTTTTTCAAATGGAAATTTACATGTCTTGAAAGTCTCTTGACTGAGAAATGACCGGTATGGGAGTCCTTTGATTACATTTTAGATATGTCACATGACCTGAACCTGTTTGTGATCATGAGATATGAAGAAAACTGAGAGGGGTTGAGGTGGGTCATAAGATCATGTTAAACATCACTTTGGCTACCTGGTTTACACTGTACCATCCCTTATGATAATCTGCTACCAGAAAATTGGTGCTGAGCCTTGCTAGAGGGGAGAAAGTGGAAGTCCTCTATATAAAATTTAAGGTTGTCCATTTGAATGAAGCTGACAGCAACCTCCCTAAATACTCATTTGCCCAAAGCAGCACCAACATCACTTGGAGTGCCAGCAGTCCCGCTTGATACTAATCACATTCTTCACTTCATGAAGTCCATCCCTTTAAGGAATGTGGTTGCTCATGGCACTGAGCATGCTCAGTAGACGGGGTTGAGGCTGGCATGGTAATGGTGGCCCTGTGTGTTGCAGGAGGAGTTCTGCTATCCAGTGGAGTGCCTGTCGCTGACGGTGGAGGAGGTGATGCACATCAGGCAGGTTCTGGTCAAAGCCGAGCTGGAGAAGTTCCAGCAGTACAAGGATGTCTACAACGCATTGAAGAAGGGAAAGGTAAGCGCTGGACCTGGCTTTAAATTTGGGCTAAATTGTTTGGACTTCTTGAATGTTTGTTGGGGACTGGTATGATCCTCATCTTTGTTGTCCTTCGGTGTTTAAAGACTAGAGTAAGAATTCATTCTTCAGAATCTTTATTGCAGCTTAAATGACTTTTTGTTGAGGGTGAAAGCAGCAGTGGGGTGGGGTGTTCTGTGCTATGGATACTTGGGTTAAGAATCACTAAACAAAGGTCAAGAATTACATTTAGTTTTTTGTTTTTTCAAAAGGAATCATACCTATGGTCTTGACCCTTTTGATAAGTGCAGGGCTGTTGTCAGGACAGCAGCGGTCACAGTCATGGTCACGGTTACGGTCCATGCGTGCCTGGAATTGCCTTAAGCAGTGGCTACTGTCCACTGCAGAGGCATAGACCTCATGCCGAGATTCTTTTATATGGCTGTCCTTCTTTCCCATGCAGCTCTGCTTCTGCTGCCGCACAAAGAGGTTCTCCTTTTTCACCTGGTCCTACACCTGCCAGTTCTGCAAAAGGTAACGTGTCACCATGTTCCAGCACGCAACAAAGCCACACTTCCAGAGGCTTAAGAAGCCTTCAGAGCGACTGCACAAATCTTTCCCTTGTTGTCTGTACCGGCAAAACTAATCCTCTGAGGCAGTCGGCACGGTTTGTCACAGAAGCCAGATAAAAGGCCCGTAGCCATCATTAGCAGTCTTCTAATTAGGCGCGTGTGTTTGATTCCGAAGACATGAAAGCAATAGAGGGAACTGACTTATTTTTCATTCCCTGTGATGATGCTTTTGCTTTTTGACGTGCAAAGGCAAATCTCGTCTGCTGGGCATTAAGCGGTGTTATTGTTGCTGACCAGATTCTTCAATGTCTTTTCTTTTCTCTTTCCATGTGTAGGCCTGTGTGCTCGCAGTGTTGTAAAAAGGTAAGTCTGTACCCATAGTGCACCCGTGCCATCCCAGAATGCACCAGTCTGCAGAGTGTAAGGGTGGTTGGTCTGTGTGTTTGTTGACACTGCGCTCCCTGTCTCAGATGCGGCTGCCCTCCAAACCCTATGCCAGCCTGCCCATCTACTCTCTGGGCTCCAGTGCTCTGCCCAAGGGGGAGGCCGCGGGCCAGGCTGAGAAGCCTTCCACCAGCCACCGGCATGGCCTGCAGCGCACTGTCTCCAGGTAGGGCTGTGTAATCAGTTAACCGAGTAACCGCGGTAACAAGCCCCAATGACGGTAAAAACCAATTAACCGTTGGTTAAAAAAAAGTTACTCATTTATTTATTTTGTGCATACCATAGCATAGTATAGCTACCATTTCCACATGACACACAATAAATTTTAAATATGTGGGTGGTAGCACATTTATTGTAACTAGAATAGATCATATTCTTCTTGTCTAGTATAAATGCAGCTGCAGTATAAGCACAGTTAATTGAGTGTGCAGGTTGTGTTACAAGCACGGCCCTACCTGGGGTACACCTTTACTGAGCTGGTCTTTGTTCCAGTGGAGCCCTAATTCATTCGTTTTGTTGAGCCCTTAAATTCTGAGCCTGGGTTCACTGGTTATTTGGTCTTAATCATTTGCGGTGCGACATTGGTGCACATGTGCATTGGCGCTTAAAAACTACAACCAACTTTAAAATGAGTTTGCTATCTGCCTATTTAGGTGTCTTTGTACCCTTTTTAAGATGATTAATAGTTTAATGACTCATGATATTTCATTGGGCATAAAAATGAATAAGTTGAACAGCAATTAAGACTAGTCATTTTTGGAAAGAGAACAAAATGCTGAAGGGAAGTTTTTCCACACTTCAGGGATGTGGAAAGGCACTGTGATCTGGTCCTTTGTGACGTGGTCTTCTCTTGTGGGTCTGCCCCCCCCCCCCCCCCAGGCTGTCTAAACACAGGGAGAAGTCCCGGGATGAGGGTGAACTCCCCAGGGAGCTGACAGAGGACTGGAGCACCATGGAAGTGTGCGTGGACTGCAAGAAGTTCATCTCGGAGATCATCTCCTCCAGCAAGCACAGTCTGTCGCTGGCCACCAAGCGGGCACGCTTAAAACGCAAGACTCAGTCCTTCTACATGTCCTCGCCCAAGGCCTCCGAGTTCCACCCCTCCGAGAGAACTATCAAAGAGGTGTAGACTGCTGCCTTCTGTCCCCCTTCTGTCCTGCCCTGCACCCCCCGTGCTCTGTCTAGATACCACAGGCCCTTCTGCCAGTGTCTCTGCTGTCCTTTGTTTTTGTCTGGGTCGGTGTTGTCCGTGAGGGCCAGACACAGTCAGCCAAAATGTGGCTGAGAAATGTAAGGGGGAGGGGTAATCTGTTGTCGTCGTTGATGATGTCTGTTCCTGTCATTACCGTGTTACCGGTTCTTCCTTAACAAAAGAATGGTTAACTTTTTAAAGTTCTGTAACTGCTGTACTGTACATACCGGAATTCCCAGAAATCCCACTCCTTTCCCCATCTGACAGAAGTAACTGGAATATGAAAAGCGCTGTTTCAGGCAGAGTGAGCTCTCCGCATGGCACACAGCTCTCAGCATGGTGCACAAAGTAGCTACCGCCCCCACCCCGGTTACAGACCGACACTCTTTGGAATTTGCCCTTGCTTACTCACCCGTAGAAAGATGAAATAAGCACAATTTTACCAGTGACTTTGAAATGTTGCATGCATAGAATGATCATGCATTTCTTTGATCACTGAGGTAAAAAAAAAATCCTTATGGAGAGTTAAAAGAACAATTAGTCTGGATCATGTTTCAGTGATCAGTGATTACTAAAGAATGGGTACATGGTGGCTCTGTCGCACCGGAGATATGTCCTGGTGTGAGCTGAACAAAGTCATATTTTCTACAAGTGAATTTTTTGTAGGGTAAAACACTGGTGTGCGTGCGTGCGTGCATGATTTCTTTGAGGGCTAACAGTAATGGGAGTGTAGCTGATTACTGTATTATTTTAACCAACTACTGTATTCTCTGGCTTTCCATGAAATGTTCCATGCTTGAATTTAGCAAAGTTAGCATTACAGTGCTTGTTATTTTTTGCTGTTTTTTTAGATTAATCTACATCATTTTATTTGTTTCTCCACTCCTATCACGATTCCTTTCATTCTGCCTCGCTATCTCTAGATGCCCCATCGGCACATAAGGTCAGATTGACATTCTCTGATTTTGCATGAAGAGCAGGCTGGTTTCAGTCAACAATTGTCCCTACCTTGACTTGGCTTAACCATGTCTCAGAAATAAGTGTTAGTTTTCTTATATACAAACACAGTTTTGCTGGTTTGTACATCACCAAGATACATTTTTTCCAAACCAGAAGAAAAGCTAGCATCACCTTTTAATTGAATTCCTCGTTATGGACAAATTTTGACTCAATCCCTACTTGGGTCAGGAAGAATATGATCAAAATGAATAATCAATTTCCCCTATATATTGGGAGGCTAAATTAACCTGTCTAAAATTATGTTACTTTTATATGATATTAATTCAGTGTTACTACTGTATTCGGGGTGGGGTTAAGGTGTGTGTTCCAATTCTTTAGTCATTTCACCCCTGAACATTGCCTGTTGCCAAAAGGTAAATTACTCTGTCAGAATGGTGTGAAGTTGAGGCCCCATGTAGTTTTTAACCTGTTGTAAATATCTTGTGATGGTGTTCAATATGAATCCAAAGCTGGCATCTGATTGGTTCCTCCTTGCACCCAGCAGGCCAATGAAGATTTTGTTTGTGTACATACTGTATTTCACCATGGTTCTGAGCTATTGAACGGTAAGATTCTTTGTAGAATTACCTTATTATTTGTATTAAAATTATTATTACTATTTAGTAATATTATTAATATTACATTTTTTAATTAACACTAATTTCTACTCCTGGTAAGGTTATCAGTGGAATATGACTTTTTACTGAGATTTCCTTTTTTCATTATTTTTTTCAGTTGATGGCTGATAAAGTTTTACTTTTGATGTTATAACGCAAAAGCATGCACAGTCGTCCTTCAGAGCCA
This sequence comes from Anguilla anguilla, assembly GCF_013347855.1. Lineage (NCBI taxonomy): Eukaryota > Metazoa > Chordata > Actinopteri > Anguilliformes > Anguillidae > Anguilla > Anguilla anguilla. The sequence goes on along the minus strand of NC_049201.1, from coordinate 49,475,033 downwards.
AGCTGTTCTCTGTTATTATTATTATTGTTCACAAAAGACCTGTCCAAAGACTAAAGGCTACTTTGACATATCTGTTTTTTCCCTTCCTGGCATTTTCATTTCTACATCATTTTCATTCTCAATTTATTATGTGCAAGCTTCAGTTTTCTCTCTGAAGGATGACTAAAAGCAATGATTTTGATTTTGCTGGAGATGAGGACACTGCTGGTTTTGTGCAATAAAAGGAACATTTTCCCCTTCTATAAATATGCTTAAATATTATATGCAATGTAGTTATTAAAAGCACACCCATCATATATTCCAATCTTCCTCCTTATGAACCCTTGTATCCAGTGTTTGAGTCACACTCTGTCTTTTGAGGGGGGGGGGTCTCTCAATCAATGGTTGGGTAAGGGGTGGTTAAGAATGGTTATTTAATGAACATTTTAGCGTCCCCCCCCCCAACATCAGCTTTAACTGCTATCAGGTGAGCTCCCTGTGGCGTGTGCGTGTATCACAGTGTTTGCATCCTCTGTGGTTTTCAGGATGGCAGGAATGAGTTTTTAAATGTTTCAGCTCTAGAAGGTGAAGCTTTCAATTTATGAGTAGCCATTATCCACATCTGATAGGTTAACAATTAAAGCTACAGTTTTTTAAATGGTTGAAATAATAAAAAATAAAAATAACTTTTTCAGGTCATATTTCAGGTAGATATTCTGTCATTTATATGTACGTTGTCTATAAACTGTATTGGATGCCCTAGCCTGAATCCATTAGACAAAGCTGTATTCCCAAGCAAAAAGTCTCGCTGAGGCTCAGCAGCTTGTCTTGTCATCGTGTCACAGCACAAACTAAAACGGCAAACCTTCAGTTTTTTTACCTGAATCAGTCTTTTCTGTCATTTTTGGTTTCCTTAGATTATATATATATTTAAACTGCGTCAGGATTCATGGGAATGTGTTGTTTTGGGAGAAGGGCTGCATCCCTTTCTGTAAACATTTTAGCTTTCGTACAATCACTACTGTATGTCATACTGATAGACATATCACTGTGCTTATAATAGTGTTATAACCATGGATTGGGGTACGTATAATTGGACTTTCAAATTCTATGCACTACTACTTTGGTTGCAGCCATGCTCCAACAGAGATATGGTATCCATAACGATCCAAGCAATTAACTGCAGCAGGCATTTCATCCAGTGCCATCACGCAGTTGGTAGTTCACCTTCAGACAAATGATGCTGTAAGAAAATATATACCCTGATGTCTTTGCATACTTATTTCACGTAAGCATGTGGTTGTCACCATATGTATTAAAGGTTAGCTGAAAGAGGAAGGCCTCGTACTTTCTGATAAGTGAGGCTAAATTTCCTTCAGTTGATTTCCAGAATTTGGTGTTTCTACATGAAAAACTGTTTTGCATATTATGCTTAATGCTAACAACTTTTCTCCCCCACCTGTTGAGGACTATTTCAAACATCATTATGCACAAAATATAGATTGGTCACATGCTGCTTTGTGACTACTGTATTAAAGATGCCTTCAGCGTGTGATATTCAGTGGTTACAGACTGCACCTTTGAGGAATGGCATATTTGTAGACCAGCGGCATGATCCATGATGGGAGGGTTAAGGGGTCAGGAGTGCTTCTTGCAGGGGGGGAGGGTGTTGCATACGCTTGGCCAACCCATCAACTGCTCCTTTTGATGTTTTTTTTACTATTATTTGCAAATTAATTACTTTAAATTAAGCTGCCAAAGCTGCAAAGCTCATCGATATTTATTTTGCCTTAAAGACACTACATTTTAGTTTGTTGTTCCTTTAACAAATGGCATTGCATCATAACTCCTCTGTTAGCAAGTAGTCTACTTCTACTACAGGGGTGATTACTGGGCTTCCATTGCAAACCCTTTGTATTTTTTTCAAAAGAATTAAACAGTTTGATATTGGAGATTTTAAAATGGTAGCATGGGGCTACGGCGAAACAGTTAATCTGGCACATTCCAACTGGTTTAAACTAGATACAAGAAGGAGCAGCTGGAGAGAAGTATCCACATACAATCGCGTAAAAACTGCATTTTTTTCCAGCTGTGTTATATATCACTAACTGGAGACACTCCATATAATACAGAACGTGAAACCCCCTTTGTTTTGTATTAATATTACAAAGGCAAGGAAGGATCACGTTGTACGAGACCCCCAGTCCCCCCCTTGTGTTGCTGCAACATGCATGTTCCACTGTGTACCTTGTACCTTCAGTCTGTAGCTGTTTTTTTAAAGGAGTAATAATAAAATTACCTAAAATAATAATGCAATGCCTTGGAAATGCCTCAAGGATATCTGTTTCATTGTCAGAAATTGAAGCTTTACAGCAGTCACCTTCTCGTAGACCAAACCTTATGGATACAGCTTGGCTTGACTTCAGTGATGCAACTTTGGATGTACTGAATATATACAATATTATTTATTATAAATAAATGAATCCACATTACACAGAAATGGTTTTTTCATTAAATATTAAAATATTTGCAAAACTGTAATAGTCTTCTCTAAGGCAAGTATTTGTCAGTTTAAAATTTTTTTTTAGAGGAAGTGAAAAATATTGCCTTCTCAGAAGCAAACAAGACCAGGTTAAAACCTAGAATATGGCTGGACCTAACACACGTGATCCGGCCGACCAGAGGTGTAACTTCATCACTCACTCAGTCACTCACTCAGTCACAGACATTCGCGTTTGTAGGGCTGGCCCTGCTGTTGGGGTCCAGCCAAAAATACAGGAAACATCATATCATAGGAATTGCTGGAGAAATTTGGCCCTTGCAATGAACCCATCATTATTAGTTGCTGTATTGATTTGGCTGGTGTCACGTCATAGGCCAGTGACATGGCTTCCTTGTTCATACATGATAGTGACATATCTGACATGTCACTCCCATCAATAAAATCCAGTGAAATGCATAGGAAATACATCTTAAATGGACAGCCTGTTTTTTTTTTTTTTTGCTTTTAAAATATTAATTGTCTGCCTATTCCCCAGTTCACTGTCCCTCCGCAATGGTAAAGGTTTAAAGTGCTGGCATAGTCGCTACTCTCTCCTGAATTGAGCTACTTTGCAGTGGTCAACACTGGAACCCCAAAACAAACCCCACCTCCCCTTCTCCCACGTCTATCATTCAATAAATACTCTGCAACAGGGGCAGGCCACTGTCAGTCTGCGGTTCTCCATCTCTGTCATTGCTCCTGTCAGATGAGTGCTTGCTCTTCTCCTTCCTCTTCCTCCTCCAGTCCCTCTGTCTCCACAGTCATTGTATTGTTGTCCCCAATGATGACATACTCCATGTCAGAGCTGTGAACCTGGAGGCTCTGTGGTGCTGAAGAAGAGGACTGTGCTGGCCCCTGCTGGCCACACCTGCAACTGCACATTTCTGCCTCTATGAGAGAAAGATATATTGTTAGATTGGTATTTTGCTGTAAAGGTGGTAGCTGCCTAAAGCTAGCTCTACTTTAATGTGATGCTACGCTGGCTGATGTAGTCTTAAATTTGCAGCACTTGGGGAAATTCTTTACGTTAAGTTCTGAGTCTTAGATTAAGGAAACAGTGAACATGTCCAAGCAGATCCAGCAGAACAAGCGCAAATATTGTGGAGATGCTAAAAAAACTTACACGAACAAAGGGCAGCCAAATGACATACAGATTGTAAGTACATATGATTTCATCAAGAATGTACCATTTTAGAACCTGTCCCTTGATTCGATTCTAAAATGCCAAACAGAGGAGTAGTTGCTAACAAGCCTCTGGTATAACTCAGCACATGGGAATAAATATGTTTGTTTTCATAATTCCACAAGAATCTTTTGCTGTAATGGTTACCATTATGATTCTGGATGCAAGGGAACTGCTTTTACAATTTGATTTGATATTGCATCAACACAACAGCTTGAGGCAGTTGCTCTTTAGCAGTCCAATGGAATTTGTAAGAAAGGCAATCTGGTGGACTATCAATACCACAGTGTGTACAAATGAACAACGTAACTGAAACACATTAGTAGGAGATGTGCTCAGCTCCTCTTACCATGCCTCACGTGCTCAGGGCTGTAAAATGGCGGATACTGGCGTTCTGCACTTATGCACTGTCCATTGTTGCTCCCAAAGATGCAGTTGTTTAGGGTGGAATCGTGAATGTTGATGATGTACGTCGGAGCCATGTCCTGTCGGTCTGTGAGGGGGCAACAGGAGCACTCAGTTGTTTCAGTTCTATTTTCAATTTCTGCCCCATACCAAAAAGAAATATACTGGCATATATTTCCATATATCCATAATATATGTGCACTACATGTCAGTATATGTTAATTCCTGGTCAAATATATTTCTTATATTCAGAATATACAGAACATATATTTGAATATATGCTTAAAATATGTCACAGTGTATTTTGGTTAGAAATATATGGACAAGAATATATGCATAAATATATGTCAAAGTACATTTTGGTTAAGAAATATATGGACAAAAATATGAAAAGGTATACAATTAGCCTACACTCCTAGCTATGAAATGTACACTAAAATGAATGTATGTGGCATGTTTAGGCCAAGTACTTGTGCTTGAATAGCTATTGTCTATTTGATTCTGTGGGTCAAGGAAACCCCAGACATCCTTGTGGAAGTTAGGTCCCCTGCAAATGAGGAATAGTTAAGTTTCACTAATTTATCATAATGGCAGACAATTAAGAATCCATTCTAATCATAGGTTTCACTACCCACCTGCATACAGTTATAATCATATCTAATTAAAATTTTCTCATATGGGGTTTTTGGGACAAAATCTCAAACCTTGACATGAAATATTTTTTATGATCGATATACAACATGGTTTAAAAAGAAATTCTATACAGATTGTCTTCACAATCATTATAATAGCCAGAAAACATATGGAAATATATTTAAACAAAATATATTTAATGTGCCAATTTTTAATGTTTACATATATTGTTAAAATATATGTTAAAAATATATTTTACATATGGAAATATATTTAAACAAAATATATTTAATGTGCCAATTTTTAATATTTAAAAATATGTTAAAAATATATTTTACATATATTTATTTTCGGTATGGGGCATCGCATTCAGTGATGAGTGCAGAGATTTCCAATCCCAAGAAAACAACACATTCTTGATCATGGACGTGATGGTGATCCCCCACTGATCATAATGTAATAGAATATAATATATAGAATAGAATATATCTGGACCACAACCTGGACTCAATCAGCATGTCCCAATCTTGAACATATTTTGAATCTGTCAATCGTGAAACAAATTTTGACTGAATCCAGGCCCATATTTCTTTCTGGTTAAAGGGTATTTTTGCAATGAATTAGGCAAACCTATTATTTTTATTAATGTTTAGGTTATAACAAACTACTACAAGGCAGTCCATCACTTCTCTCTTGGCTTGCATAAAAACACAAATTTTACTTCAAATAGTTACAGTTTAATATTGTACATCTTACTAATAAATATCACACATCTGCTTGAATTACATATTATATTGATATAATTTTAAAAAAATCTTCATGGAAATTAACAACTTCTTTTGCACGAAGATCAGTTGGCTGTTGCCTTTCTCTTACTGGACACAGGTAGCCTTTTGTATGTATTTCATTATTGCCAAGCAATAGATTAAACATAAAAATAAAATAAAAAACACCTGCAGTGTTTAGGTGCGTGTTAGAGACTCACCAATCAGAGCAGTGGTTTGCAGTGGTGGGGGGGTTTGATGAACTGAATCGCTTGCTGGATAAAACACAGAGCGGGTTTTTAGATAAACTATGTACAACTGAACATTGCCGACACAGGCTACAGACTACACGGACCAGATCCGGCCCTTATTATTTCTTTATTGCGTTTAAAAAAACGTCGCTTCACGGTATAGCCTTACCTGGAGAGCCCGTGGCACTTTCGTATAATAAGGGGTCACAGCTTTCCAAAAGCTTGTAGAACAGCTGGCAGGCCCTCCGACCTTTGCGTATTACAGTCTGTATGAACTGAGAGGGTTGCTGTAGGTCCGTACATTGGAACCGAATCATCTGACTCTCGTACATTGCGATGGTCCTCTTGCTGGACAAGTAGTCCGAAATTCGCTCCAGCAGGCAGGACGACATGAACGTGCTCAGTGCGTACTTGCGGCGTAGCAAGCTTTTTTCTTTAGAGAACTGGCGTGAGGAGAAATCAAAGGAAGAAACAAATCAATAACCGTAATATCTTGTGTTGAATATTAGCCTGCCAAGCACAAGACATAGCCTACTATGTCAACATTCAAAATCAGAGACCCAAAAATTAAATAGAGCTTAGTAGCCTAAAGCCACACAGTAAAATCAGAGTTAATTCAACTTTTAACAGACACTCTGGAATGTGGGACCAAAAGTTGTCAATTAAGAGTTGAATTAACTCTGCACATTTTACAGTTGGGCCTATATGTCTAACTGTATGACGAAACAGCTCTACGGAATGACAAAAACAGTACACCGGTACCGTCTTCCGTAAATTTTGTCGTCAGAACCAAATATGTCAAAGCGATTCCCGGTCCACGCAGCCTAGCTAGACTACTTGCCATTGGACCGCCGCACAAAAACAGCCACGCCACACACTTTTTAACCTACTGGTATGATTGCCAGATTTTTTTTTTACCGGAATGCCCGGTTTTTAAATGATCTGTACGAATTTTTTTTTTTTGGACCTGTCCGTGCAGAGTAATTGGTTACAAAATGAACCGTTAGCTCAACCACCCCTGGTCCGATCCGTTCCGCAATCGGTCCCTATCTACTAGGCTTCCAGCTGTGCATGCTGTCCGGTTTTGACAAATGTTTAATGTGGCAACCTTGCCCTAATTATTGAAATTAAAGCTAAATTTAAGTCTGTAAAATGTATTTAACTATTTTTCATGTTATCGTGTAGCATCTTTATTCTGTCTGATGTATTTTTCCATCAACATAGGCTAAAATTTAGGTAATTTATTATTATTTTTTACAGTAGCTAGCACAGTTATCTAGCCCCAGTTAGTAGCCAAACCTACCCCCGTGCCTTGGTCCTATAGCCTACATTCACTAGGCAATAGGCTAGTCGCTTACCGTGAAAATGTTCCGAACTGCAGTTTCCCTATGAGACATTTGACTTAATTTCCCTACTCGCACCTCCTTTTAAAACTATAGCTACATATTCCATTTGGGGTGGTCTTTCTCACTGAAACTCGTCGATGTATACGCCATGCGGAAAATCCCCTATTACTGCACGTGGCTAGGCTAGTATACGGTGTTTTCTGCCGTGGGTTTCCCCATTTGTTTTGCTAACATTGACAGGAGGCTGCGATAGGCTATACTGGGATGCAAAGCTTAACTGTGGTCACAACCCATTATGTCCCTATTAGGCAACTTGTTTTTGTCGTTGGCAGTATCGTTGCAGGTCATTTGTAGTGTTTCTTTGCTAGCCTACTTTTTCTTAGCTTGAGAGAAAATGAAATTTGTGAATGTGTTCTGCATGCAAGTACAAACGTAAAAATAATTTCGACTGCTTATAAGATCATGTTGATCCAGTTTAATCGGGATAAATCCTGAAATAGGTTATATTAATATATATTATACGGAAACCCATGGGTGATTTTATTTAATTAGCCTACAAGAAAAAGGTTGTTAACCGATTATTCATATTCTTAAACCAATCATTTTTAGTTGGTTTAATAAACTAGACAACTAGTATTGGTCTCAGTTTTCATAATTATTCAACACGATGATAACTCAACAATGACCGGAATGGTCGCGTTCGATGCAGATCTCCGCCACGCCTGCGCAAAATTGACCCGTACGAAAGCACTGCGAACGCAAAGCGTCATGAGGGCTGCACCGAATCGCTATTGGTTGTGGTCGTTGTTTTTAGGCGGGTACAACACATTAGAATGAGCGACGCTATTTTCTGTAGAAAATGTACCGGTCACGAAGATAATTTGGGGGAAACAGGGAGATAGGGTTTCTTCCTACAAGAAGAGGTACGAACCAGCAATCAGAAAAATGAAGATTTGGAGCACGGAACACATATTCAGGTAGCAATCAATGTCAGCATCTTTGCAAGCGAGTGATACGAGCTAGCCATTATGTTAGCAATTTTGCTAGCTAACATAATTGGCAGAGAAGACATTCTCATTGCAGGTTGGTCATTCAAATGAAATACGAATTTTATAATTTCCCCCTAATTTATACTATATGTAGGCCAGAATTACACCTGTACATTATGCGTTTCCCCCCGAATAATCGTGTGTAATATCTTGGGTAACCTAACAATCTTTAAGAGGCCTAGCTAGATATACATTCAAATTAAAAATTACATCCATATAGCATATCTGTAAGGGTCTTAAAGACAACTGAAGATATGCATCACGTGCACTTGATTTGTATAGGATAACTCCCTTCCGATTTTAAGAGTTCCGCGCACCGAAGATTTCAGTGGTTCAGCGTTGTAGATAACCGTGTCATATACATACAATTGGACTTCCACAAAACAGTGGAGTTTATTTGGGAATTCCAGGTTGCTGTTGCGGGCTCATCTATACCTTCTAGTCAAATCCCATTTTGCTGCACTGTTGTTTCAATAAAGTCGAAAATACTTATTTAGTGGTCTCATTATCTCCTAGTGCGACTAAGTAAACAATTAAATAAGTTCTTCCAAACTAGTCACATGACGTTTTCAAATACAGATGCGATCTAAATATAATTTTGATTTTGTTTCCTGTTTATAGCTAGTTCAGACGAATTTTTGTGGTTTGAAGTTTCCAGTGTAGGCTACAGGGCTGTTGAAAAACCAGAAAGGGTTTCAGCATTGTTGCATTATAATTTGTAATGATGCAACAAGGAGCCAATAAAAAGGAAAAGGTCGCGCATGGTGGGGTTTGTATCAACTGTTTGGGAATTCCGCCTTCCGTGTTGCCTAGTGTAAACAATGCATCATGCACTCTGTATGGGGGTGTCCCCAACGGGGAAAAGCAAGGCTCCTAGCGGTGATGGCTTAGGTTGTTACTTTCTCCTGAGTGTCATTGTATGGACAGTGTTTCTGTATCACGTGAGAGAGGAATCTTTGTCTTGTGGCCCATTTGGTAATAACTAACTCATTTTAACTTGGTTTTGAATTGTTATTCTTCTTGATTCTTGGAAGCAGATGCACTTTAACGACACTGAATATTCAAGTGACTGATTATATGACTGAGCAGCTAAATTTGATGTTTATTAAAGGAATTACTTGTCTTAATATCGGGAAAGTGAAAGGAAGGAAAGCAACTTGGATGGAATGTCAAATGCACACTAAAAGTGTTTGGGCGAATGAGTGCAACAGCAGTACACTGCACACACTCAAATGTACAGGAAAACTTACAATTTAAATAAGATTACAATAGTCTGTCAATTAAAACAAATATGAATTAAGGTCCGAGATCAACACAGAGAGGGACTCATTTGTCAGCACTGTGTGGTGGCTGAGTGCCATTTAAGATTTAGCAGATGTGTTTTGCATTCCACTGGAAATAGTGGATTATCTGAAATTACATGTATTTTAAAATAAGCACGTAATAAACAACATAGAAATCTGATAAACTAGACAGCTTTGACAGAAGTATGCACACAGACCTCTGCTTTACATACAATTTACAAAATTTCATAGTGAGGTTCTTCACTGTGAATAAAACTCCCCCTTGAACCATCTCGAACCAGATGGGGAAGTGAATATGCAGGGTAACATTTGACGTACAGCTGTTTTTAGCCAAGGTTTGTAGAAATTGAGATTAATATCACACCAAATACAGCTATTCTGACAGAGCTGGAGGCGTTTTTGGAGACACAGCACTCTAATTGCTTAAAAAGGCAAGAGTCTCACTGATGCAATCCTGTGGTTTTAAAGTCATGATGTCAGAATCCATGAAATCTACTATAAACTGAACTGCTTACCAATAATTATCACTGACTCAGCAAATGCACAACGCAGATAAATAGTGTAGCTTTCCATGAAGTTACAGTGAAAGTTGCAACAAAATAATACCATGATTAACAATAAGCCACTGTCAACCAGCTCACTAATTTCTTAAGGCTGTCAAGAATCTTGTTCCGAAGCAAATCTGGAGACACAATATCTTAACCTTGAAAAAGTGTAGATCCTTTCTCATAAAAAGTGTATCTGAGCTGTGCAGTTACCAGTTATTTACACCAGAAATCGGCACCGCAGTGTTACTGGGTGAATTCAGATGTGCTAGGAAATGTGTGTAAAGGCATAGGCGTAAAATGTTTCTATTTAGAATGCTGAATTATTCATGAAGAAACGTTTAGGAAAAGTTAATGCGGCCCAGTGAGAGAAAAGACTTGACAACTGACCATGACAAAATTTAATCACTGAATTTAGGCCCTTGCACTTCATATGAACTGTGTACATGATATTCTCTACTTTTTATTTATATTTAATAATAAATAAATAATATTTATTTATTATTTTTATTTATAAATTATTTATTTTATCGTTTATCAATTTATCATTTTATCATTATTTTAAATATATCTCTGGTATATTGAATTATGTTTACTTATTTAAATATTTCATTTGTAAATTAGTGATGAGTAAATTATATGGGTTGTGCAATCAGGATAATTGTTTCATACAAAAAAGTCTATCAACTTCTTGTTGGCGGAGGACAGAAGTACGTGTGAACACAAACAGAAAAACAAGTGGCTCTATACGTTTTATTGACCTTGTCATTAACAAAAGATTGACTTTGCCATTTGCCTGCATGGGTAAGTTACTTAAGGTTTTGTGTCAGGGCTCATGCTGTACTGTATTTGTCTAAAACCACTTTCACACACTTGAAATTATTAAGTGCCATATTAACTTTTCCTGCAAGGCATGTGGCTTCTTTTCTTCACACAACCAATGATTATCCATTATTTTAACATGTTGACAGTAATTACATATGACATTTTCTGTATTTGTTGGCTGAAAATGCTCAGGTTAAACACTCCTAAGTACCTAATGAAGGGATTGAAGTTGGGCAAGAGCATAACCAAGACGTATAAAATGCCAGCAAGGTGTGCTGTTGTTACTTATTGTTCTCTACCCAGTGAGCTAGCTAACATTAATCAGGTCTAGCTTGCTAATGATGAAAAAGTGAATCATGGCAGCTAATGCGCTGCTGCCTTTTAATGTGCATTACATCTACAGGATTCTTTAGAAACATTTGTATAACTGTATGATGTGGATGCGTGATGGTGTCTGCACTATGTAGCTTGTGAGTGCGGTGTCATTTATTTGCTGTACACACGCCATTTAATGTCGTATTTATTGCAGTAATAAGAAACTGTATAACTGGATGGATGTCTTGGCGAAACAGCTCAGGTTGTATATGCTTGATCTGTTAATGTTATGGTTTTGTGCTCATTAACATCGAAACAGAACATTTCAGTTATTATTAATAGGCCTTGAAAATTACCAGAGCTAGTTTTCTGGAATGGGACTCTAACTCTCATTCACACCCGACCCCTTAACTTTAAAGCTCCATGTCATTTCAGGGTAAGGCCACATGAGGAAAGAAGGGTTCTTTCTGCCTTAACCCTGTTTTAAAAACCCTCGGTGTGTGCACAGCTACCCCTGGGAGACAGTGATCAAGGCTGCCATGCGGAAGTACCCTAATCCCATGAACCCCAGCGTGGTGGGCGTGGACGTCCTGGACCGGAACCTGGACACCCAGGGGCGTCTCCACAGTCACCGGCTCCTCAGCACCGAGTGGGGCCTGCCGGCTATCGTCCGAGCGGTCAGTCCCCCCCCTCCCCCTTGTTATGGCCCCTCTGAAAGCACTGCAGCGTTACGACCACTCAGCTGATCTGCTCCCCCGTGGTACTGATCAGAATCATAATCCGTGTCAGAGTGAAGGTGTTGCTGTTCTTCTCTTATGACTGACCCCTGTAGTTTTAATGTGCCATTCAGTGTTCAACACTCACTAATGCAGGTGATGGCAGTGCCTCATCTTTGTGGCTTGCATTAGCATTGTAATAATTAACAGTGGTAGTGGTAAGTCATAGTGGTAATGTAATGGCAGTAATATTTGCCCTCACAAACAAGGGCTTATGAGAAGGAGGACTCCACTGTCTTCTGAGCTGATCTGCCATACTCTTGTCACCATACAGATTTTGGGAACCAACAGGACCTTAACCTACGTGAAGGAGCACTCTATTGTGGATCCAGAGAAGAAGCAAATGGAGCTTTGTTCAACAAATGTGATTTGGGTTTCTCCATCATCTAGACAGACCGTGCATTTCCTGTACTGAACTTCATGCTTGACTGAGCAGCGATTTGCTTTTCTGCTTCATCTGAGTTTTTATGCAGTTTGAGCTAGCGGTATATGCAGAATTGATCGTTACTGGATGAAACTAGTAAATAGAAGATAATGCTGGTGTTGATATTTCACTGTATCTGTGTCGGTGTTTTACCGAATGTGTTGGAGAGAGGAGCTCTTAGGATTGCCGACATTTTGTTTTTACATGTGGAAGGAAAAGCTCAGATTCAAGTTGTTGCTCTTACGTATCTTGATCATGGCTCTCCATTTTCAAACTTCTTATTTTTAGAGCTCACAAGATTTAGTTGCAGCTGACAGCCGCCAGAGAGTCTAACATGTGTGTGCTGTGAACTCTGGAATTGAAGCGGAAAGAGAGACCAGGACTGAAGAATGTGTCTGCTCTCATTTCAGATCACTCTGACTAATTTGGTATCCGTGGACGAACGTCTGATATACAGACCTCATCCAGAAAATCCTGAAGTGTAAGTTAAAAAAAGATACACACACACACACAAACGTACCATTTTAAAAAACAGATTTTTTTGTGTCCCTATGAAACGGTTGCCATTGTTGAAACTAACAAATTAAATTGTAACTTTTACAAACTACTCCTATGATACATTGATATGATTATGTTGATAAGAACAGTAATATCAATAATAATGATGATGATGATTGTTGTTATTAATTTTTAGTATCTTTCATTAAAGTTATTTGTAGACCAAAGTACTTCACAAAAACATGAAAGAGATGACAAAGCTAGTATAGTAAGTAAAACCAGTAAATAAAATCAGATTAAGCATAAAATAAGTATAAAAGTGTTCAAAATCAGTTAAAAGGTGATGTCAAAGATGTTTTTGTTTGATTTTTAAAAACAGCCACTGCACCTATCTGATCTGTAAATGAAGGTTGTACCATAGTCTAGGACAATAAAAGGAAAAGGAAACTTAACCTGCTCCTTTGTAGTAAACATTTGGGGAACAGAGAATTCTTACATCTGCAGAGGGACATATTTTTACAGAAGTTCACTATGCTGTACAGTATGTTCTACTGCTAATTCAGTTAGGGCTTTCAATCCAAGTTAAAGAGTGTTTCACAGCCAGTGAAACAAGGCAAGTATTGGGGTAATATGAGCTCTCTCTTCCTTGTTTTGGTCAGTAGTCTTTCAGCAGCATTTTAGGTGCAATTACTGTATATACAGTGTTTTGGAAGGTCAGAAAAAGTGCATTACTATAACATGGTATATCTGAGGCAAATTATTTCTTCAGCATCACACTGTGAAAGAAAGGGTCCAACTAGTTATGTTCCAAAGGTAGAAAAACTTTCTTTCATAATATTGCTGATATGGGGCTGAAAGCTCTCTGAATAAAGAAAACAAGTGACCACTCCATCAGTGGAGTTCCCCTTTATGCATACTGCATTTGAACCCACTCGTAGATGCCTGTTAAGCAAATGCATCCCATACTATATTGTACAGCAGGTGCCTGGAGAGCCACAGGGTCTTCCGGTTTCTGGTTTCCACCTTAAAATCATCGACCAAGTTAAACCCAGGAAACCAGGTCAAATTAACTAATCAGCTGCATTAAATGATCAATTAAATAGAATTAATTGAACAATGAACTGAATATCAGCATTGACCAGCAGATCCTGTTTATCTCCAGGACCATCACTGCAAACTCCCACTATCTTGGAGTAAAACCATGTGAGGCCCAACATTATAATGAGCTGAACTGACTGTAATGTTCAGCCCTGGTCTGATTTTCAGCTATAGCTTGAGCCATGCACAGTGCGTATCTGAGCTATTAATCTCTCAGTCCCTTGCAACATGGCTGACACACATGAAGGCATAGAGGAGTTATGCTGACTTGGTGTCCATATTGTATGTGTCTTGCCCCCGCAGCACTGTCTTGACACAGGAAGCCATCATCACCGTGAAAGGAGTCAGTCTGAGCAGCTACCTGGAGGGGCTGATGGCTCTCAGCATGTCAGCCAACGCTAGAAAGGTACGAGTCTGCAACTGGCCGCATTGGCACCATTTTGTCTTACTTTCTCTGCCTCAGTGGCCGATTATTCTATAGTCATAGCAAAGACCTACAGGCTTAAGCAAAAAAGCAAAATGTAGGACTTGAGATTTATACCAAAAAAAATCACATTAGAGACACCGGGCTGTTAATTGTTTGTCAAACCTAAATTGATTGGTTACTTAAAAATAAAATTGCTTAACTTTTTTCTTTACAGCCTGACGTGGAATGCAGAATGTTGTCATATGTCTTTAAATAGAAACATCAACTTTATGCAAATGTTCGACAGAGTTTTGATGAAGTTTTCATATAGCTTAAGTTTAAAAATTACAAGCTTGTGACGGGCAAAGTGATATTTTCCTATAATGGTGTAATGCGAATTGATCAAAAGAAAGTAGAAAAACATAAAAAATAACAAGAAAGGCCAGGAATGAACAAATACATGTTAGTCACCGTTAAAGAGGAAGTTGATCTCAGTGTTGGTCTGCGGTCCCCTCTATGACAAAATCAGAGAACTGCCGACAATGAGACATTTGTGGAAAGGACAGAACTGAAAAACAAACATTTTTTTGGCATTTTTTGGCCTCTATTTTAAGAATTGTTTACTATTTCTAAATCTGGGGTGCAAAAATAACAAAGTTGGATTCGGCTTTCGCAATGAAGTGAACCAAACTCAAAACAACAGGAAGCTATGCATGAATATGTCCTCAGAAAGGCTGTTTTCTCAGGAGGAGCACTTTGCCCTTACTCAAGAGTTTAGTGCGAAGTGTATAAACTCCATGGTATGCTGCTTATTTGTTTGTTGCTGTAGGGTTGGGATGCTATTGAGTGGATCATACAAAACTCTGAAAGGGAGAACGTTCCCTTGTGCAACCTGTATTAATCAGTGGTAACTACATTACGGTTCTTTTTTCTGTCCCAGCTGTTAGCATTGTGTGTAAATGGCAGTATAGTAGTGTCAGCCTTGGCAATATGGCATTTTTTTTTTGCACGTCACCAAGAAAGTTGCAGTAAACATGTTTTGGATCTGGTCATATTTTTATTTATATACTCTTATTAATAAGAGAAAAAAATTATGCTTTTTATGTTTGGTAACTGCAGTAGTGTGCCTTTGATTACAAAAGCGTCTTTGTGACAGTGTCTCTGTACTATACAAATAAAATTGAATTACAATCTTGCACTGGTAGTCAAAAAAAAATGTTGTGAGCAATGCTTTTGCCACAGCACAGCATGGTTAATCTGAAACCTGGCTCAGATTAGAGCAGACTCCACATATTTGGGGCACAGAATAAAGGCCTGATGTCACTGGTCACTGTGCTGGCAGTGTAAAGGTGTGGTTGTATGTGGAGGGAAGTGAAGTTGGCTGTCACATAAATACCACTTAAATACCATTGAGGACATTTGGAACAAAGTTATGGCTAGAGAGACATGAGCAGAACCCAGGGAACACTTCTGGGAGATCTGGACTGCAGTAAAGACTTTGGGGTGCTCTACCACAGGAACACCCCCAGACTGTGTTCAGAAGCGTAACCAGGGGATGTGAGGCCATTATAAGCAAAGCTGATCTGAAACAAATGGCCAATAGCATTTCTGGTTTTGTCTATGGTAGGGCTTTTTGAACATCTTTGAAGATCTTAAGGCCCACTACATTAGAACCTCCATTTTAACCACCCTGTGGTATTGTCCAACACTGAATACTGGCTGCAGTGCAGTGTCTGTTCAACCATGGAAGCATTTCTAAATTGGGGTGTCATAACATTATGACATTATATAAGATATAGCTATTTAGTACAACACACGTATTTAATAACTACTGTGATCACAGTAGTACCAGTACCAGAGAGCTGTAATCTGTTAATCTGACATAATCATCTCTGAAGCAGGTTGGGTCATTGTTGGTAATAAGACCTGAGCCATAATTGATTGAAATTAGTAAGAACACACTTGCCATATTGCCCTTTGCTTACTTAGAATGCCAGAATGTTTATTCGCTACTTTCTGTTACACAATTTTATATATGGTTTTGTTATTTATTTCTTTTTCGTTTTGGTTTCCATTTTGGCTAGATTAGTAATGCTTTGTCCATACCTTGCCATAATCATCTTGTGGTTAACAGCCATAATGTCACATTAAGTATTTGATTTGCGAGCATGCTGGTCAATTCATTGTTTAACGTATAATTTTGTGTGCTTGGTGCTTTGCTGTTTCCATTTGTCGTTCATATATTTTGTCAGTCGGCGTTGTGTCCACTGATTTCCAGCAGTTCAGTGCCTCAGTGGAAGCTGTACTGTCTCATCATGAGATTCTACACCTCAACCCCCAACCATAAGAACAGTGTGTTCTATGCTTTCTGCAAATACCCTTAGTGACATTCAGATTGTTTAACCCTTTTTGTAATG
Source organism: Anguilla anguilla (assembly GCF_013347855.1). Classification (NCBI taxonomy): domain Eukaryota; kingdom Metazoa; phylum Chordata; class Actinopteri; order Anguilliformes; family Anguillidae; genus Anguilla; species Anguilla anguilla. The sequence goes on along the minus strand of NC_049201.1, from coordinate 49,458,273 downwards.
TTTTTTCGAAAATTTAAAGGAGTAACATGGTGGTTGAACGTGACACTTCCCAGTTGTCTTTAGGCAACAACAAAACAAATGTGCATAATTTTTTTTATTATTTAGTCATTTCAATGTACTTTAAAACGTATTTTTCTAAGCCTAAATTTCCCACTATAAAAGTTCACCCGAACCGTCTGGGCATGGTAATGACAACTGTCAGTTAGCTATGATTGACAGACCGTGCCCCGTTACCATAGCTACCCCCATGATACGCGCTCTTTTTGGGAGACTTTTCACAAGCTGGCTAGCTTAGTAGTATATCAAGTATCGATAGATAGCTAAGGTAAGGACGTTGACTTATATCCAATTATAATTTTTGCTATCTAGCTAGCCAAGTTAAGATAAAAGCACAACTATAACGTCCTCATAAAAGCAAACTAGCTAGCTAACGTTATCGATAACATTGCCTTATGAAAGCAAACTACCTAGCTAGCTAACGTTAGCTAGCTAGCTAAATGAATATAACCAGAAATAATATAATAGTCCTTAAAAGGCACTCTAATTTAAGTGAACCTAACGTTAGTCAAATATTTGCATTGTCTTGCCTGTAAGCCAGCGGCGCAAACTATGGGTCTCGAGTTATCCATGGGTTTACGGGGCGTGGAAAGGGGAGTGGTTACTGTGTTCGTGACGCACCAAGTTGACAACTTTCTCAACCGGTTGAAAATAGGACGATAAATTTAAAACGCATATTTCTCCAAAAATACAGAACGGACATATTTAATACTTTACTCATTGTGTTTCTTCAATGCCTCTTGTGCAAATAGCACATAAAACCGAGAAAGTGTGAAAATCACCATGGTATTCCTTTAAGTCAGTGTTCTAGAACACTGTTGCTTTTAATTAGTGATTGTTACATCATCATTGGAATGTTCAGTTAAAACATTCCAATCACACATTTGTGATCTTACACCTTAAAGGGATATTTCACCTTGGTATAACATGAGTAATTTTGTGGAGCTGTCCCCTCTGTATTTGCATAGCTTGAATACTGGCAACACTAGCTGTCCCTGCTGGCCGTTAACACCATTGTCGTTCTTCCAGGTTGTCCGGCTCCCAGTTTACTCCCATTCATTTTTGGGACCTTTGCCAAAATGAATAGTTTTAAAGCGCAAAGTAAGTACGGAGGATAATAGGATTTTATCAATAGGATAATTGATAAAGGTCTGTTTTTCTTTTTGTTTTGTTTTCAGGTTAGTTTAGCTATAAATAGAAGAACTATTTTCAGATTGGATACTTAGTTAAAATAACAAAACTTATTTTAGATATTCTTTTTCTTTTGTAAGGCGATAAAACCTTGAAAGTACGTCAGTTAATTTAATTAACTAATTTTGGCAAGGTCCTGAAAATAAATGGTAGTGCATTGGGAGCCAGACAAATGGGAAGAACAGTGATGCCGTTAGCAGTCAGCAGAGACAGCTGATGTTGCTAGTATCCACCCTGTGCAAATGCAATGGCGTAGGCTCCAGAAAATGTAGTGTTACACCAAAGTGAAATACCCTTTAAAGGGTTAAAGTCAGCCACCTTTGTTGTGAATGCTGTTGTAGGTATGATCTGTGTGTATGTGGTGTACATGTATTCTTGTGCATTCTTGTGTTTGCCTATGATTTTGAGTGTTTGTAGGTTTTTGTGTGTATGCGTGTTTGTGTGTGTGTTCTGCTGTTGAAAGTCTCGATGCTGACCCTACCTGTAACCGCAGGGCTGCCAGGCTGTGGAGTGGGCGATCAGGAGCCTGAGCTCCCACATCACAGCAGTGACTGCCAGGTGGACAGCGCGGGGCTGCAGATCTCCCACTGCGACCGGGTAAAGTCAGCAGGCCCGACCAGGCGAGCCCGGGGTGTGGAGGTGTGGACTGCCCATAAACCGGGCAGCATCGGCATCAGCAATCCATGAGCTGGCATTCATTATCACACGAGACAGGGTTTGTATCGCAGCCCTAGATGTCCTACACGAGGCCGAGTGCTTGTAAATCCGCAGATGTGAGTGAAATCTAGGCTGCGACTTTGGTGTGGTTGCACTGTAAATTTGTCCATGTTTTTGGGGAACTCTATGGTAGCAGTTCGCCACTGCGCAAGGACCATTTGCATTGTGCGGCCCGATTGACTAGCCAATGAAGCCCCGTTATTGTACTGCCGCTGAACAAAAGGACAGAAAACATGTTTTTTTTTCTTTTTGTTTTTGCAGTGATGTGAAAAAACACAGGCTTTAAATTTGTGCTAATTGGCCTGCCCACTCATGCAAATTACAGATTGAGAGCCACTGCTCTATGTGTTCACTGGTACAGCACCCCAAATTTCATCTAACAGGCGTACACACTGTTTTTAATGTCGTGGGCACGTTTTTCTTTTCTGATGTCTGCATGACGTGAGGGAAGCTACAAAAAATAACAGATGTGTCCTGTCGCCATCAAATTAATGTATTGTAACTGATATTTATTCCTTAAAATAAGGACACATTTTGGTTGGGTTATTTCTGGGCCAAAAAGAATTACTCAGAGAATGGAATTATTATAAAGCCAGTTAATATAGACATACACCAAACTACTGTGTGATTTAGGCACTTCACATGTTGGTAAAGAATAGCTAAGAACATTAATAGTCTGTATTAAATTTTTTGTTTTTTATGCCCTGTACTATGGAACAAGAGATGTGCAAACATACTGAAAAGAAGGTCTTGTTAGGGCAAGGTTAGAGAAATCTAGTTGGATACTATTGAAGACTGCTTCATATGAAAGGCTCCTTTATTTTTACTTTTAACCGTGAAATCATTTTATTTGAATGTTCCGCAATCGTTATATGCACAAGACATTTGAAAATGTACGTTAACAGTTGATCCAGAATCGGTAAAAACTGAAAAGAAGCTTTCTCATGTGAAATGGCTTCCTTTCAGGCAAAATTCTAGTTGCTGATAAAGGAAACTGTGGTTATTGTTAAATTATTAGCATGCATTTTTGCACATGAGTTATGTTGGCATGATGCATGTAAGTGTAGAATGGAGGTGCAATGGAAATGTAGACCTTGGAAGAGATGCTAACCTGCTAACAGTGATGTCTTACTCCCAGCAGTAGAGCTCATTAGATTCTGTGTAGATGGGTAACCTTCCAGTAGTTAATCACCCATGCTTACAAAATGATCTTCAAAGTATTCTCATTCTGTTTAAACTGTAAAATAGAATCATGGGTATGTTTATTAACATTATGACACACATACAGTACACTGATTTTTGTGGCTTTGAATTAACAATGAGGGTCAGTGATGACTCGTGATAATTGTGTGTGCTTTTATGTGTGTGGTAAAGGAAGCAGGGTAAGAGTGTTTTAGGTTTGACCGTAAGGTCACAGTGAGCCAGGCTACCTCAACTCTTCCTCTGTGTTAAACATGGTGCTTCCACCAAAGCTTCTCTCCCAGTCACAGGCACTGTACACCGGTTATTGCTATATTATGCCGGTACCGCACACCAATTATGGCTCCAATAAGCCAGTACTGCACATTGGTTTTGGCTTAATTAAGCTTTCCTACCGACAGGAGGGAGAGCTGGCCTATTTCTCACCTAAACTGTTTTCAGAAATATATTTTAGTGGACAGTTTAGGTGAAGAAGGAGAGTTTATCAACGCTCCGCCATATTGCTCCATTTTGAAAACGGGGAGCCAAAACCAAGGACCGCCCAGTGTCTATCCAATCAGGTGCCGGCAGTGTTCTGTGGTAGGCTACACCACTTGTTCGTATTGATCCCATAGAGGCATATATCCGACGGAACCTGCCTACCCTATTTGCATAGTACCGCCCATTAAACGGACACCTTGGGCGTCCTGGCATGTCAGCAGTCCTCTCGGGATTGGGTGAGAACCCCCTATCAGACAATGGAAAAATGTACACTGTTTATTTTCACAGGATGAAAACCAATATGGCTGAATTGTACATTACCTGACACATTTTATGGTGTGGTTTCCTTTTACGTTACTATATGTAGAAAATAAATGCACTGATTAAAATACTGTGCTCTGGGGCCGTCTGGGTAGTGTAGAGGTATAAGCACTCGCCTACCACCGCAGAGACCCCCGACAGCGGTGCTTCCGGCTTGGTCAGACGTTCCTAAGAACACAATTGGCAGTGTTCGTGGGTGGGAAGCCGGTGAGGGTATGAGTCCTGATAGTTGCATTAGCGACTCCTACTGGTTGGTCGGGGTGCCTGTTCAGCAGGGAGGGGATCTGGGGGAGATAGCGTGAACCTCCACACGCATTACGCTCTCCCAGTGAAACTCCTCGCTGTCAGGTGAAAAGAAGCGGCTGGCGACTCCACATGTATCGGAGGAGGCATGTGGTAGTCTACACCCTCCCCAGACTGACAGAGGATAGCGCATCGACCAGAACCGTGATACACACGGGGAATTGGTATAACAACTAAATTGGGGAGAAAATGGCAAAAAAAAACAACTGCTCTGTATAAACCAGTGACAAGCAACAGGGCTGTGTATCCTTGGAGATGCATGTGACATCTGTCAGTGATGCATAATTCAATAAGAGAATGCATTTTTAGAATTTTTCTATAAATGACATCATCAAAACTGGATTTTTTGATTTCATGAAAGTGAGAGGGCCTGAGCTTCTTTTCTTTAAGGAAATGGAAACCTGTGATGTAAGGTTGTCAAGTTTTAGTCTTTACTATGTGGGTACACTTCACTATGGTATCATGTAAATTTATATGTTTACGAAAAGACTTGGATTTCAAAATGAGAAACCTGGGGCAGCTGTTGTAGCCTGTCTGCAGCTGGTGTCACATGGGGGCAGGACTATCATTTTTATTAATGTGAGCGCGGTTAGTACCACCTCCCCCCACCAATCCCAATAAATAAAAAAGAAACAATGAAAAATAATGTGTACCCGATGTGGATACTCCATTTAAAATGCACTTGAAAGCTTGTCATTTAACTAGGGCAGATTTGGTCAACACTGAGCACTGTAACCCCAAAGTGGCCCAGATGTGTGATCTGTGGTCTGAGAAGCAGATCTTAGGCACAGCACCATGGAGAATATTAGCCTTGGGGTTTCTGATCAGACCTGAGCCAACAGTGCTAGAGCTGCAGATCAGGACCGCATATCTCTGTCTTCAGGGATCGCCTTCTCTGATCCTGTAATGAATGATAATGTGTTCCTCGGGAGGGATGGCTGGGATGTTAGGGTATTCCCTGATGATGGGGGGGGGGGGGGGGGGGGGGGGGGGGTCACAGTAAACCAAGAATGGGCAAAGTTAATGGATTTGTTCACAGTGACTGATTTCAAAACTCGTAACTCCACCTGCTATGAGGTTCATGAACCCGGGCTCTCCCATTACCCTGTCTCTATATTACATTACATTACATTACAGGCATTTGGCAGACGCTCTTATCCAGAGCGACGTACAACAAAGTGTATAACCATAACCAGGAACAAGTATGACGAAACCCCTAGAGAGAAGTACCGGTCCAAGTACAGGGAACAACCGCATAGTTCAACTTGGACCCTGATGGTTAAACTGATTAACACTAACAACAAGAACGGCAACAACGCAATCTATGGAAAAATAAAAAAATAAAAAAATACAAGTAGTCGTTAAGACAGGCGCATCAACTAAGTCACCTATGAAACAGCTGCCTAGTTACAACCCTAAGTTTAGTCATTTACAGGGGGGAAGGGAGGGATGGGGAGAGGTGCAGCCTGAAGAGGTGGGTCTTCAGTCGTCGTTTGAAATGGGTCACAGTCTCAGCTGTTCTGACCTCCACAGGGAGGTCATTCCACCATCGTGGGGCCAGAACAGACAGGAGACATTAGTCACCTCCTGCCAATCAGACACATCCAGTCTGCCTGTACCTGCTGTGTATGACGAGCAGCCCTCCAGTGCAGGCTGACGGATTCTGCCACATTGGTTTTACTTACAGTTTGATAATATATATGCGGAAAAGGTAAAAACAGGTGATGTCAAGATTTTTGAAATAGCACCTAGGGTTATTCTGTGAGAATGCAGAACTTGGATGAGGTGCTTGGTTGGATGTACAGGGACTGTTGAATTGTAGTGTACATGGAATATCCAACTAAGACTTGTTCATTTTCAACTACTTGAGTTTCTAGAGCACTGACAATTCATTTCAAACTATCATATATTAATGCTAATGAAAGTTGAAAGGTAATTACTGATTTGTACGTATTAATTTCAGAGAACAACCCTGGGTGCCTTTTTAAGTATCCTGGGAAGTATCCCAGAGACCTGCTAAACCAGCTGATCTATGTTCATTTATGACCCCAATTAGCCACCACTGGGCTAACCTCACTGACTTCAAATGTCTGTTCACTGCTTTTGTGTATTAAAGATATTTATATGAATGTAATATTTATTTATATACTGTTGTTTGCTAATCAAGCCAACTGTTCATTTGTTTGGTTGAAAGAAAATTCCTGTAATGCTGTTTTTTTTCTTCTTTGTGATATTATTCAAGCGGAAATATAATGCAAAATATATTTGTATAGGTTCATTTAATTTATTGAAACAAAACCCTTTTGCAATACCTACAATAAACTAAATGCATTTTAAGTGATTTTGTGTGTTGATTGCTCCCTGGGTAGTGAGATGTAGGGAGAATTTTGGAAATGTAGATCAATGCAGGGGCATTTTATGCTATTTTAATTCCGCAATGAAGAGTGCCATTGATGGTTGGCAGGGATTGTGTGAACTATAACCACTTTCCTCCAAAAGGGGGCAGAGTTGAGCTATAAACTGGAATTCCAGGCATTAACAGGATAGTTCACGTTTAGGTTTATTCAAATATTATTTCAGTTTTAGGGTATGCTTTTTGCCCAATTTTTGTATACAAAGAAGGATATTTTTTTATATTTACTGTTAAGTTTAGATATTTACAGATTAAATCTCTGATGACTTGCTGGCTTTACAGCTGCTGCGGGGACATGCGGGGGTTTGTGGTGCAAAACAAGAAAATACACTCAAAGTAATTCCAAACAGCGTATTCGGTGTTATGCCTCCAGGGAATTTTCCTAAAGGAATTGTTTAATCTTTTTGGTTGGAACAGTTTATTTTCGTGCATACAGCCTGAGGCTACTCCCTGATCAAGGGGAGAAGTACCGGCATTATATACAAACTGATAGTTATGTTTGTAATTGTGAATAAACGCTATAAAGGTATTCTGTTGAAATGTACTTTCTGTAGAAAATATACTACTGCTGTACAAGCTGTACTTACAAACCCCTGAATGCCCTTATACCAGCCATTGTAAAGCCTGTTGGTCATCAGAAACTTCTGTATGTAAAATATCCTTCATTTCACATATAAACTGTCAGGACCATTTAAACATACCGTGGCTCTAAAATAATATATTTTTTAAAACCCCAGCAAGTGAACTGTCAGTACTATTGTTTCCCAAATCTTTCATGAATCTTTTATATTCCCTTTTTTGAAGTACATATTTTCTTGATCTGTGCTCTATGAGGTGTGAAGCCATCAGAGGAATACTGTTTCTCCAGGGCAGTGTGTAGCAGAATTACTGCATAGTTTTAAGGACTATCAATCAAAGGGACTTTGTGTTTAGGCCCCAGGTGAGCGTGACCTGGGTACTCCCCTCATTTGCTCCAGTCAAAACAATGTAAGTGGGTTCAAATGTGCGCCGATGAAGTGGAAAAATCTGGAAACCATTCTCCATAGCGTCTCCTGTGTCTGCTGAGCAGACGAATAGCTTACAACAAATGCACTTACTTTTTTGCTTTGCCAAATGATATGCAGGCTTAATTGAATTTCGATTTGGAGCCTGCAGTACGTGTCCATGACAACTGCAGAGTGCAGAATTTGATCAAAGAAATGAAAATGCAGGAATATGATTGGTTGTTTATTTATCCAATGAAACGCGAGGCCATCGTGTGGTACCTCACTTACAGCACATTGTTTATGTGGTGCAAAAAAAGGTGTTTTGAGCATGCTAAAAGGCCCACTACAGGCCATCCCTCTTGTGCCTCATCCATGAGTCAGAAAACAAAATGAATATGAAACTATAAAACAAAAAAATAAAAAAACCTCTAATATTTTGGAAATTTTTGCTTCATGCAAGTGCCAGTAGAAAACAGGTTTATAACATTCTTCCAAACCGTGAATAATTCTTTCTTATTACTGAACACACATTTCCCAAAACTGTAATACTATAACCCAAAACATGTCATTTCAGGCTAACAAATGGTCTGCACAAGGAATACACAATGCTTACATATGTGTCTAATTAGCATTTTTGAAGGCAGAGTACACACTGCTTTGGTGAAGCTTTTGATTACAGTAAAATAAAATATTACATTGCACCTTTCGGAAAACAAAAACACAGTTACACAATATCCTTTGGAAAAAAGAAAACATTATCAAATGTATAAAAGTGAAAAATGTAAATGTACTTTAAAAAAAGTATCATACGATACCAGTCATTCTGGTGACATGTACAGTACCTAGTCCATCATTTTTCATATCATGCACATAGCCTTTAGCCATGTCTCAATAGTTAAGAGAATTTAAGTCTCTTACCAGGTCAAAACTAGAAGACATTCAAGTAGAGGCAGAGGGCATCCTAAAACTTATTCCAAAAATCAGCTCAGAGATCCCACAAGCCTAATTAGACAATCTTGACTTATAAAAACCAGTTCACAAAAAAAGTTCACATCAGGTACTTTCAGTTTTCAGTCTTGTTCTACCTTCAAAAAGTAAATATTCAAGTTACTTTCAGTGTTAGTTTTCTCGATATTCACTCAACTGAAAATATCTTTTCAGACCAAAAAAACCAAACATTTTCTGTATTTTCAGCACAGTTGTCCAACGTACAAGGACATGTAGTAACTAACTCTTTTAAATTATACAATTTTCATTGCGGCTATGTTTTTTTAAAATGCTTTTGGCTACCAGATTTTGATAGAATGCCTCAATGTCTCCAGTTTTGATATCCATAATCTGTCACAATATACTCTGACCATCTGCAATACATTCATTTTCTCTCAAGCCAAAAAAAAACCCTGAACCCCCAACACCCCCAACAAATTTACACGTTTCAGTCCCCCCAACCCATCTCAAGACATCCAGGAATCCATTGCACTATGAACACTATGTACAAGGCAGTGCCTGAGGGCCCATCAGTACTTGAAGAGGTTGATGAAGCCCTGTGGAGACACAGGCATACAGCAGCTCTCTGCGTTGTTGGCTGTGCAGGGATGGTTTGTGTCCTGCAAAAGGAAACGAAACAACAACAACAAAAGATTAGTTTTACATTTATACTGGAGAGGTTGCGTCATTTGAAAAAGTACTTGCACTTAATTGCATGCGTTGAGCTGCAACTTCCCCTCACCGACCATTCAAGTAAACATGATTTACAGGCTCAATGAAAACTTGTAATTGCCTTAGCTTACTACGCTAGCAGTGAAGTTTCCTAAAGAACCCTGGGACGGCTTTATAAAGCAATAAATTAAGTGCGCTGAAGTGAGCTGCCCTGCGTTCCTCTGTCTTTAAGGCTCCTGATCTGTTGATGTCACGATTAGCGAAGCGGAGTTCAGCTCTCTCACTCCAGCAGCCAGAATTACAGAACCGAGCAGAATGTGGGCAGATCTCCGGGGTCAGCTGACAGACTGAGTGGCAGCTCTCACCTTCCAGAAGAGGATGTGGCAGTGTGTGCAGAACTGCAGGGTGTCGCTGTACTGCTCCTTGCGGGGGTAACACCGGCAGAGCTTGAAATACATTCTCTTCCACTCCAGATGGCCCTTGTCTGACAGTATCACGCGCTTCCGGATCTGCAGGTGGGAAATGTGTGCATGAGATCGTATCGCCTTGTCCTTCCTTACCTACAGCTGATTAGCAGTGCCATTGTATATTCAGGTGCTACCTCCTTTAATGTGTAATAGAGACTGCAGAAAAAAGAACAACCCTGGCTAGAGTTGACTACTAATCAAGTGGAGGTGTTGACACCTGCCATTTATGGAATTACAAGCAGTTAATGTATAGCTCTGCATAAAAAAACTTGAACATTTAATTTAATCAGGAATGTGGGGTGTGTGCTGTGAATGTGTGTGATAGTGTTTGTGTGTGTGTGTGTGGTTGTGTGTGGTCGTGCATGTGTGTGTCGTGATTGCATGTGATTGTGTCTGTGTGTATGTGTGTGAGTGCTGTAAATGTGTGTGAGGGTGTATGTGTGTGTGTATGCATGTGTGTGAGAATGTGTATGTGTGTGAGTGTGTGTATGTGTGAGTGTGTGTATGCCTGTGTGTGAGTGTGTGCAAATGTGTATGCATGTGAGGGTGTATGTGTGTGTGCACATGTGTGAGTGTGTGTGTGTGGCAGGACTCTACCTGTCTCTCAGTGAAGTGATACTGGCACAGCCTCTTCCACAGCAGGCGGTCTTCAGTGAGGGCATTGAGGTCGGGAGACACCTGGCCCAGGCTGACCAGGTCCCGCCCGTCCGACAGCCTCTGCATAATGTTCAGCTGCAGGCATGCGGGCAGGTCCGTCAGCGTCATTCCCTTGGTGGTGGGCTGTGGACACAAGCAAACATACCGTCAGTGTCTGCATCACCCATTCAGACCGCATGCTCTACATTGCTAACTACAGTCATTTCCAGCACTGATGGACGGAAGGGACCAGACCTGCTTAAACATGACCTCAGACTCTCGACGTCATCCACCATGACCCTCGCTACAAAAATGTGTACCTCTGTGTCAAATAAACACAGCCCTGTTGCACCTGTTACCCTCTGTGACATCCCACCCATCACTTGGGCCTCTGCCCCACCCCCCCTTAGCTCCCAATGGCTCCCTGGTCTTCCTGTCCACCCCCCCACCCAACTCCTTGCTCCCAGTAGGCCCTCCCTCCCCACACCGTTGCCCCCTATGGTGTTCCTGCTCTGTCACACCCACCCTGTTGATCTGGATGTTGTCCAGCTGCTGCTGCCACTGCAGGATGCTCTCCATGCGGTACACCCAGATGTTGATGTTGCCCACCAGCACGGACTTGCCCATGTCCTGCACCAGGCTGCAGAGGGACACGTACAGCGTCTGCAGGAGCTCCTTAATGGGCCGCACGTTCTGCTGGTTCTCCAGCACTGTGGAAGGAACAGCATGTCAATTAGCACACGCTAAGGGCGGAGCCACATACATCACCAATGAAGTCCTCTTTCCTTACTTTGTAGTCTCTCATTTCCATTCACGTAGAAAAAGTGCACAATTCAAACAAATCAATGAAATAAAAGGAAAAGTAAACCAAAGATATAATTGTCTGAAATACTGAGAATCTTCAGCAAACTCTCTGAATGTTCTAGAAACATTCAGATTTGGCATGAAAGTGCCAAATGTAGATGAAAAATTTTTGTGCTTGTTTAAAGACAAAATTGTACACTCCAGAGATGATCTACAAGTAGGCCTTAAAAAAAACTTTCCCCAAACAACCTGGCTCTTTGTTTATCTGAAAGAACATTTTGTTTACACAATACAAGAGTGCACCGTTTTCTCTGAAATGACATTCCTTCCACTTGGAGCAATTAAGAAATTCCCCTGCCTCTAGAAGTGGCCAGGCACGATTAGGCATTTGCCCGAGTGAACTGTGTCAGCTTAAATTATTTGGCTTTTTTGGAAACATTGTACACAGACAGGAGGTAGCCATGTCTGAGGCTGCACTGGGGGGAACCCTTTGGGTCTGGAGCCCCGAGATGCCACTGATTTCACTAACTGCTCCCCACTCCTCTGACTCACCTTTCTGCACAACTTTTTCCAGAATGTTCATGTAGTTCTTCTGTGCCACTCCACTCAGCGACGGCAGTTGGGATTTGGCTATCAGCTCCAGTAGCTAGAGAAGACATAAATATTGAGCTGTCAGACTTGCAACCCTGCCTCCCCTCAACCATTTCTTATGCCTTGTTATGCTTTAAGCTGGCTTCCAGTCCGGTGTTATGCTGTTATTCTTTCTCGCTCGCTCTCCGGCTGTTTTTGAAAGAGAAGCTGGCAGAAATAAATATCAGTGTCTGGCTTGGTTCAGAATGAGGGATCTCTTTTTCTCTCCAAGCCCGCCCTCCCCCTTCTCAGTAAACAGAGACTTCTGAGGCTCAGCCAAGACAGTGACACACACTGTGTACATTCAGAGCCGTCAGACAACATCCGTGTCAGCATGTAGTCTCCATTTGAACCATGCCGATTTGCAGTTTCACAATTTCTGCATGGCAATCTTACTTAAGCCTGACAGTGCCTGTATATTACATGATTACCTGCACTCATTTGGTCCACCACAAGACAGAACATTATTTACAGAATGTAGTTTACATCTCGTAGGTGGAAACCACATGTAAAACATGTAAAATATGTAAAACATATTACCGGTATGTTTGTAAAACAATATTTCATTATATCATATGGCAAAATTTAATACTGAATATAGTGCGGTTTGTACGGATTAAAGACTGCTGAACCAACTGTTTATTCAGCCATAGCCCTTTCAGGCTACATTAACGTTAAAACACACGCATGATACTGCATGTACACAACTTCAGGGAATAATCCCGCAGTCTCTAGTTTCAATACAGCACCCCCTAATGATGGGTGTCGATTTCTCAGTGCTTACTCATCTGGAGCCAGAGGCAGCGAAGAACAGGCCCTGGAGGTGACTGTGTGTTTTTTGAGACAAGACCAGCATGTCTGGCATGTGACTGCCTGCCAGCCCCCCCCTACCCCCTCCCCCCACCCCCCATCCCACAGCCTGCTGACATCATGGAGAAACACCGCCTGCGCTTCAGACTCCTGTTCAACCCCCCGGCTAGGAGCATGTGACCATTGTCAGCACCCCTGCGTAACAGCCTCTTTAGCCCCACCCCCACCCCCCCAAGCCTAAAGTCAAGTGCTCCTCTCTTTATTTATCTCCGCGTGGAGCTGCCCGGGACAAAGCGTCTCTGCCTTCAGCCTCCACTTAGTGACACAGCTCTCACTTGGCTGCTTCCCCAGTTTTCCACTGTTGCAAACAAAGACTCCTCGTGCCCGGCTCATTATCTTTATTGGGCCTTCGAATGTCAGAGGGAAAACATACTTCGTCTGAACATCCCAACATTTTGATGGGTTGTTTTTGTCCTCGTTAAAATATGATCTGCTTAACCAAGAGCACAAAGGAAAAGCCCTCCAGCGGCATTGGGGCAGGTTCCCATGACAGAGAGAGAGAGAGAGAGAGAGAGAGAGAAAGAGAGAGAGAGAGGGGGGGGGGGCTGTGCTTAATATGTGAATCTCAGGGGGTTTCACAATCGGAACAGAAAGATTGGGCAATGAACCTGTCACTCAGCACAGCTGTCCAGCCCAGAGTGTCAGTTTCACTGGGAAGTGTTGGGTCAAGCTGAGTGTCTCTAAGCAAGGTGAAAGGTCAATACACTCGAATGCAAAAACAATTACCTTGGTGAGCGCATGCGTGTGTGTGTGCATGTGTGTGTTCATTTAAGACAGTGTGGCTGACGCTCTGCCAAGTGTGAAAAACTTTTAACTCCAGCCCACGTCTCCAGAAATAAAGCAATGATGCCGATGATGGTGCCGACGATGATTAGGATCATGTGTTTGGAAAATCCATTCCTCATGAGAGGAGGGAGGAGCTGTGAGTCATGTGACCAAAATCTCACCAGCTATTACTCAGGACACTGCCTGACAACAAACCCCCCCCCCCCCCCAAAACGCAGGCCTCTTGTTTATCTGGCCTCGGCTGCAATTACCTTTCCAAATGCCATATGTGCTTTTACATAAACCCTGCTTACATACAGTATCAGCCTTCATGTGATCAGAGTACAATCTTATATAATCCAGGGTTCTCTACATCCCTGCCAGCATGCTGCTACCTCAACTGCTACCGTCTGGCGGCTAATGTACCGAAGACCGCGTTAGCTTTTTTTTTATTCCGAGTGTGGGTGCAAGCTGATGTTAAAGCGTCAGATGTGCTGTGCCATGTGTGTATCGACAGACGCAGCGGCAGAGCGCCGCTATCTCTGCTCCTGTGGCAGAAGAAACACCTCCTAGAGCGTCTCATGTCTGGAGCGAGGTGATAAGACGCAAGTCAGAAGCCCTCAGTGCGAGCCTGCCAGCTGACGCTTAACTCTTTGCAGCCAGCGCTGCTTTTCCTTTTCAATTATTTGTGAAATGTTACCCACGATGCTGCGGTACGCCGACTCACCCTCACAACGTAATTGAATCTTCTGGTGTCCATGATGGCGCTGGAGAAGTCCAGTCTGTTGAAGGCCTCCCCTAGCGTACAATATCCATGGCGCTGTGTGAAAGAACACAGAGTTAAAGATTGAAACACCTGGATGCAACGTGTAGTTTAATCAATACAACAAACCGGGTGAGTGATGGATTCATTACCTCTTTGGTGCTTGCTTTGTGGACGTATATCCATTTGTCTTTGTGGAAGTCTGCATAGAAAGAGAATTGGAATCTGTTTGAGGAGCTTCCAGCCTATATTCACAACATACTGTTATTTTGACCACTGCAACCCCCACCCCAAGGAGTTAAAACCTACAAGGAATCTTTGTGTTGTTGTTCAGAAGGTCCTTCTTGCGCTTCTTAGCGGCCATGTCATAACCCATGGAAAGCAGCAGATTTTCTTTGTAGAACTCCTCTTCTTTGCAGTAGCTGCACAAAACGATTGCATTGCGTTAGTTTCTTTGTTTGAGTGAGTGAACTGAAGTTTAGTCATGTAACTTAAAAGCAGTAAGCACAAGCTTTATGATTTGAACTTTTTTTCCTTACAATCATAATGACTTAGATAAGAACATTAATTAATGTTGTTATGATCAATTCATTCTTTCCCATCTGTTTCTTTGTCACGCAGGTCAGGAATTGGAAAATGTTCAAATGTTCCCTTAACATGGTCCTTGCATCACGCACTCGCAAAAGGAGTTGTTTTCAAACACATTAGAGTGGCTACAAAGAAACAGTCCCTCGCAAGTTTATTACGCAACAGCCTAAAGTTTGAGGATAGGCAGACCGCCACCCTCTTCGCCCATCCCCCATCCCTCATCCCAAACGCAGCTCTAATCGGTGTAGTAGTCTCTTCTTTAGATACAACTGTTTTGAAAGCTATTTCGTTTCAAACAGATGCTCATTAATCCTATCAGTCTCTCGGTTATTTATAGCAATATGGTTGACAGCAAGACAAACACTCCTTAAGCCACACAATAGCACTGTTATTTACTGCTGTCTTGTAATTTGACACTCGACTGGCACGAAAGCTGGCAGATGTAGTTTTGCTTATTGACCTTGGTTTCATACCACTGGTAGGAAAACTCAAGAATATCTCTCAAATCTAGGGTTGGGGAGATGGATGGAGAGGTTTAAAGATTACATTAGGGGCAATTATATAGACTTATAGAAGTCTATATAAGGCTGTATAAGTATAATATTACATGCAATTTGATTTCGATGCTTCTGTACATCGTGGAAAATATTTCAACAATCCAGCTAGCAAACTACGTAGAACGATTAACAGATGCAGTCAGTTTGATGTTCCTAGTTCGTATAATGATTATATAACGAAGTAACAAAAAGCGGACGCCAAAATGTGTACTAACCTTTTCAATTCAGTGACATTGTTATTCTTGTCGTCTGAAAATTTTTTCCAGCCTTCCTCTGTTTTTACCCAGCTCTGCCCAGGCGATCTCCAGTCTTGTCCAAGAAATGGCATTTTCGAAAATTATCCGGAACAAAACAGCAAAGAAGAATAACAATAGATAGTTTTTAATGTCTGCACTGCGCACTACTTATGAAATATCTTTATTTTGATCTTTTTGCTCTCTTTTCCTGGTGTGCGTTTGATGACTTCTCTAGTGCGCTATGTGCGCATCAGTTCTTATATCCGCGAACGAAGTTTCCGGAAATGTTTACAGACCCGCCCCTTTTGGAAACTCTCCCACAACACGTGGCTTTGTTTATCATCTTGCCCTGTGTTGCAAAACCTAGCAGGTAACGTTATCCGCCTATAGGGTTATGAAAATGGTCACCTGGCCCTCAACATTAACTGAAATCCACGTAATTTTGATATCAGTTCATGTAAAGCTAGCATTTTAAAGCTACGGCCATTAAAAAAAAAAACATGAAATATGGAGAAACTAATCCCTTTTTTTCTAGTTCTCTGTTCTTAAGTTCTCAGAATTCCTCCCCCTCACTCTGTCCAAGTTAAAAATAAAGTCTTGGCTCTTTCGTGGGATTTTGCTTAAGGGGCAAGACAACATTACAATGTTCATCAAATGTTTTGTTGAAACCGTTTTGGTTGTTCCATTGCCCGCACACAGTTTGTGTTAGCTTAGCACCATAAAGTGGAACCAAATAATTGAAAACCCTAAACCAGAACCAATAAGTGTGTATGTGCCGAGCTTCAGATATGTATTATTTGTGTGTTTCCGTGCGGTATTTATACTATTATGTGTTATGCTGACATTTTTGAATTCCTTTTGTTATTAAATGTTAATTAAAAAAAAAAAATTGTAAACAGGATGGCAAAGGGCATTTATTGATAGTGCAACTGGATATGGCTGCTTTGATATTACACAGTTAGATGATCTATTACTCGATTAGCTTCCAATGACGTCTTGCTTCTTCAGTTAAATGAAGGAGGAGTGGCAGACAGGGCAGAGTCCATGCTTATTTATGGATCCTGTATTTCCTCTTTTTTGCAGTTTTCCTTCTCCAGCCTTCACACTTTGGTCAGATTAAAGTGTTAAGATAGTGGATTGCACAATGGGTGAGATCTCCCACTCTCAGATACACCGGATAGGATTGAAACAAAAATGCTGCAAGTGCACCATTTTAGGGGCTGCAGTTTTCAGGAAATGGGCTACTTGTTTGGAACTGAACTACAGGCTACTGAACTGGGGAAGAGATTACAGAACCAAATGAGCTTTATCAAATAAAAACACCCACAGAGATACTTTATGTATTTTGACTGTCTCCACCCATCTTTATCTCCCTTCATAGCTGACAGACATAGACACTTTGAAAGTGTAATTAGGAGAACAGCTGTGGACTGATCACTCTCAACTGTGTTTCCACTAAGATTCTAATGAGTGCGCATGCACTAATGACCGTGTAGAAAAAACACTTCTACTATTTCTGAAAATTTTAATTTCCTCCTATGTTTAGCCTGAATGCCAACGGGACAGATTTTGTTTCACTATAAAAACTATATCTTAAAATGAAGTTTCTAGACTGTTTCCATTTCCCCTGTACTTGGTTGGGTAAGTTTATTTGGAGTGAGTTGGCTGATTTTGAGCACAGGCCTAGCTGGCCAGTCGATACAACATGAGATATGATTAATTTGATTAGCTATAGACCAAGGTTCCCAATGAAAGGGGTCTAAACACATTTTTATTGCTTACCCAGGGGACAAGGGACAAGCATCGGAAATTAGCATATGCTATAGATGCTGTGATACATTGCATTGGATATTGTTTGACAATAATCTATGTTTAAATGTGTCTGTCCCTATCAAATAAACATTAAATAAAAATAAACATCACATTCTGTTGTAGATATTCATGTGCTGCTCCTGCTGCAACCTTAGCTGACTGTTAGGCATCATTCATACTATCCAAGACACTGAACCCTGCTGTGGCGTTTGAACTGTGGCCCTTGCTCTATACAGAAAAATTTACATTTTGCCCACTGATGGCTTACTGTTTCTCCAGGGGTGACATCACACCCTGAAGTGGATATTCATGTAAAGCACATCTCTGAACTCCACTACATACGCAAGCTATTGGCCAGAAATTCTGCTCAGTGTCTGAACACTGACAGCCAAAGCCAAACCAAGTACAGTGTGTTTAGATTCAGTAAGATTAATTCATTGTATTTACATGAGTGCTTTCAGAAAATCATGGGGGCAGAGAGGCTGAGAAAGAGAACTGCGATAGTGGGGCATGGTGTTTACATACATATCAGTAGCTTCTGTGCAGACTGTCCATTCCTCCTTTACAAACCAAGGCCTACTGTAGCTCTGGTAATGCATACACCAATGCTTTAGCTCCAGTGTTAGCGAACTCATGAAAACCATTTGAAGTGATAGAAAATTGAAGGAATAAATTATTTATGTAAATTAATGAATGAAGTGAAATCTATTAGTCTTGGCAGGGCAGGGTGTGGTTAGAGGGTAGCCGTGCAGTTACTCTGTCTTCCTCTTTGTTCCTCCATCGGGCCCCAGAGGACTGAAACGCCTGTGGGATGCCTGGGTGAGCGCGGGCTGGCATGCCGTCCCTTCACCACCATTCCCGCCCCAGATGCAGCGGAGTAACCAGAGCTCTGCAGCAGGTGCCTCGCCCCTGCCGGGATGGCCAATGGACCCCTCTGTGGAAAAAAAGGTCAAAGGTCACGCTCACACTGGGCACGGTTGAGTAAGAAATGAAAAACATGGCAAGATGAAGCCCCAGCACAGGTGGGTGAGGGGAGGCGACAGCATTCTAAGAAAGTGATAGATAAAATAAAGTTGTGTTTATGTCCTTGATGTTCTGCATGTGCCGAACACACAGACAGCGATGTGCTGGAGCGTGGCCACTCGCCGTCTTGGCTCTGGAAGCTTATGATTTGTATCAGGTTGGAATCCAAATTGTTTGCATGAAAGTCATACACTGCAGACATATCTGGACACGTTTCATTTTCTGAGCTATTCTCTCCAATAACTTTCAGTTGAATTAATAAAAATACATTCCAGGGTTGTCTTCTGAAAAATATTTGCCATGATTTTGCCATGATTTTTGTTGACCACCCTTCGGATTTGTGGCTCTCGATGTTTAATTACAAATTCCTATGGCATATTTTAGAGATTCATCTAAATGTCTGATGGAAACGTCTGTTTAGTTGATACTGTAACTTCGGATATGATGTGCTGACCTGTTGAAAACCTTTTGCCATTATTTCTCCTTCCTTTTGCTTGTGTGGAATTCTGACGGGCTCGCAATTCTCAAAATACTCTGTCTGGCTTTAAACAAGCATCTGATTCCCAAAGGCCTTTTTCTTATTTCAAAACGATTTCCCCTCAAGTGGACACTAAAAGTGTCCTAGCAAGCCGTAGGTGGGTGCGTGGGAAATTGAGGAAGTAATGACCTCTGTCTGGGGACCTTTATGAGGAACAGCAAATTCAGGGCTTTGGCACAATTCCAAGGCAAATGATGTCACATATTTGATGTAGCTATATTTAGTCTCAGTAGAATTAGGAATACTGGTAAATAGCCAAAGTGGAGGATAATAGATATTTTTTGTCATTTTGTTCATTACAGTGAATATATTGTGACCGCATCCCAGAAGCAATAACAAGAATTCTTACATTCATTAGAGTAGCATGTGACATTTGTCCAGCTGCTCCCAAAATATCTTTTCCCAAACTATGCTTGGTCTCTGGCACAAGCACAGCACTGAAGCTCTACTATCTGGGGGTTTCCTAGACATGAGCAGAACACAAATCTTACCTAATAGCAAATAAAAGGAAAAGGATGGATGAATTGTGGGAAAGGAGAGATGGCAAAATAAGACAACTTAAAAAAATAATTTGCTTCCTAAAATATCGTTTAAGGTTCTACTAAATTACCCGCGGACATAACTGACAGGTTTCTATTTTGCTGTTTTTGTTGTTTCAATGGTTACAGACAACAGCTGACAAAATACGTCTCTGTCAGGCGCACCTGCTGCTGTATGTCAGTTCAGTTTCATCATCCCCTCCTCCTGCCCCCAGACGGTTCGGCTCGCACCTTCCGCCACCACATCTGTGAGGCCGTGTGGCAGCCCACGAGGACACAGGCACATGATTCCTGCGGTGTAATGTTCCCCCTTGTTTGTTTCCCAAAATAACCCTAGCTCACCTATAGTCTTTCTGACCTCGACACCCTCACCTTCCACAAGCTGCGGAGCGAAGATGAAAACAGCCATTAGCACAGTCTGTTCTGGACTAGAGGCAATCTGGTTAAGGTTAGCCTAGACTTTGACACCTGGTGGTGACATTTTATTCTTCACAAATAAACGTGGGGTAATTGAAACAGTGAACATGGAAAGGGAATGCTTGGACACTCTACCAGAACTTTCCACTGAGAGCCATTTGATATGCAGCTTAAGTTTCCCGATGCATTGAAGAGAATGAAACACCAACTTAAGTCTCCCTTGAAACTTTTTAATGACAAACACCATCTAATTACTTTGTTTCACAATCACAGTTTAAAAACAAAGAATTTAATTCTGTAATTCCCAACTTTATTTCTGGCTTTTCGGAGCTTGAAAATACTTAAAATTCCAAAAGTCTGGTATTTAAATGTGTCAATGCTGTATTTCCACTTCCGGTTCACTTACACACACGCACACACACATCTGGAACAGAACCAATATTCAAAAATGGAGATAAATTTGACCCAAACAATTACCGAGGCATCTGTGTGAAAAGTAATCTGGGGAAGCTTCTTTGTAGTATCATAAATTCTCGACTATTAACTTTCCTTCAAAAATACAAAGTCTTGAGTAAAAGTCTGGATTCTTACCAAATCACAACACAACTGATCATATTTACACCCTACACACCCTAATTGAGAAACATGTAACCCAAAACCAAAAAAGAATATTTGCTTGCTTTGTTGATTTTAGAAAAGCATTTGATTCTATCTGGCATCAAGTATTATTCTACAAAGTCATCGAACGTGGTGTATGGGGTAAAACCTATGATCTCATTAAATCAATGGGAACAAATACAGTGTAAAAAATGGCAAAAAAAAGAGAGAACAAATTTCTTCTCTCAGGAGTGTGGGGTGAGACAGCGCTGTAGCCTAACCCCAACACTATTCAATATCTATATTAATGAATTGGCAAGCATATTAGAAAAATCTGCAGTGCCTGGTCTCACTCTACCCGACTCAGAGATTAAGTGTCTGTTCTATGCAGATGGCCTGGTTCAGAATAAATCAAATTGCAACAAAATAATTTTACTTCTTGGGAATCACAAACAAAATCACAAAGTAAAAAGAAATGTCATCTGGCCCCAAAAATAATACACTGTAGCAAACTACCTGACCACAGTTACTGACAAAAAAATCCAAAAAAACTGAGAACCACCTTAACGAGGTACAGACACAGCAAGCACCACCTAGCCACAGAGACCGGCAGACACAAGAAATCATGGCTGCCAGAAGAAAGAAGATTGTGCCAACAATGTAAAGACAATAAAATTAAAACAGAGAAACACTTCCTGATTGAATGTGCCAAATTCACCCAAATTCGCCAAAAAATTCTACCCCCAAATTAGCCAAAAAATATCCCCGATTCAACAATACACCTGGCGCAGAAAAGCTAGGGGAAACAAAGACTGCTGCATACTAGCAGCACTATTTTTGTTCTCTTGTCACACTCTGTGAGTGACCCTGTTATGCACACATACACTGTTCTCTGAAACATGTATTGCCAGCCATCCCTTCTTCTCATTCTGCTGTCCACCAGGTGAGCTGTGCAGCCACTTCCGTGGGCGGAGTCTGTACACTTCAGGTGCGGGTGACCAATGCAGGCGGACCAATGGAGAACTGTAATGTTGAGCAGGGAGGTGGGGGCAGCGCTGCTGCAGACTGAAACCACCCCTCCCTGGGTGATGCTATTGGGAATTGCGTGTTGCCCTGCAGTTCATCCATCCACATTCAGTGGCAGCTGGCAGCTGGCATGGCCAGGATTAGATCCATGATGTGGGACACAATGCTGCACCAGGATTTACTGCTGCAATATTTCTGCAGTAATATTTTTCTAATAATATAATGACTGATTTCCATACCGCACAGGATGAAACCGCTGTCTTTAAATGGGTTTATTTCTCTAGTATCTGATCTTATCATTTGGAGACATAATTAAATGCATGGCACTCCATGAAGGTTGTGGGGGTGATATGGAATTTCCTCTTGGTTGTTTAATTTGTCTGCACCTGATATGTCCTCTCTCACAGTTCCTACTGGCATGTCTGGGCATGTTGTTTGCACTCCTCCCTAGAATATCTAAGTGCTCTGTCATAAAAAACACATGACTGAGGCTGATGAACTTGACCCCAGAGAATCGGTTAGCCATAGCTGAGCTGCAGCAGATGTCACTTAATTACTACAACATACAGAACGAATAAGCCCATAACATCTCTAGAAAAAAAACGGTTGTTTGTAATGAACACAGAAAATTACACTTTCTGTGTTGTGTTTTATTATACTGTGCAGCCATTAAAGTCTTTAAGGAGCTATTGTGCTGCTATTTCCTTGATGAAGTCTGTTATTTGCTTAAAAAAATTAAAACAATAATATGAGAAGGGACACAAAAATGTTTTTGTATTTATGTATTTTTGTAGAAATCATTTTTATCAAATAATTATAAAACAAAGTAACACAACAAATATACAAAGGTAAGTAAGTACCATCAGCATGCCGACACAGTGAAAAATGAGAAGGTTCAATCTGTAACAGGAAAGTCATTGGGTCAGTTGGGGTTCTGAAGAGGATTTGTGAGGAGAGCAACAACAGACAAGCAGAAACAGGCAGCAACCATGGTGACCCATAGTTCCCATGGTGATAGTGGTTGTCATGGACTAGTTGAGCAGCAGCCTCACTTTGATTCAATGTCACAGTGATCCTGTGTTTCCAGCTGTGAGTTTATCTTCAGCTGTCGAAACTTGCACTTTGTTCTACATTCAAAATGTCTATAAATACACTGGGAGCAGTAACTATATTCAGCATATCCTATATATATTTATGTAACAGACTATGTTTTGCTTAAATTGTTTGTTGGAAACCTGCTGCTAAGATACTATGGGAAACCTGAAGGCTGCTTAGTGACTATATTCTATTAAAATAAATTAAATTACACAGGTTTTCACAGTTTTCATACCACCCTGACAAACCACAAAATGCAATCTTGTACTGTGCAGAATCAACACTTGTTTCATGATTTCATGGGCTTCTACTCCTAATTAAATGATAGAAGTGTGTTAGTCGGATAAGCAAAATATCTAGCCGAGAATGGACATTTCCCATTTCATTGTGGTTTAATGTCTATATTATACAGCTTACTGAATATGAAAATTCATTATTAACACATGTACTATTAAGAATCAAATTCACAGGAATGTATTCAATATTGAGGCTTGCTCAGTGCACAGATATTACATCTTTTAAATGTTTTTCTATCTGTAGTTTGTTTTTTTGTATTACAAATGATATGGCTTAAATTGTTTTGAAGTACAATGTTTTAAAAAAACTCTTCTTATGAAGAAATGTGTGGTCTTTCCTGTACTATGACACTAATGCAGAACAAGTGTGCTAGACCATCATTTATGAACAAAGATTCCTTTCCAAGGAGAGCTAGACAGTTAACCAGTTGTTACAAGGGTTAGTGTCAAGACTTACTGCTGAGCAGTTGTTTATGTAAAGTGTATCTAAGAGACTTCTGCACACTCTTGAGGCCAATGTGCTGCCTTGACTCTTGAAGTAAAACATCTTCCGATTTAAGACATACCACAGGGCCTTCCATGCCAACCATTTTGTAACACGTTTTGAAATGGGCCTGTAGTATGAGGAAAAACCCATCACAATTGTAATTCTCTCTAATTATGAAAAATGTTCCATGTAGTTCAGGGCGGGTGAGGTTTGTTGGAGACGCAGAAGAGGGGAAGAGAGCCATGATCGAAGAGCTTGTATGGCAGCGTTCCTTTGCAGGTCCACGCATCTGTGTTGGGGTCATAGCACTCGAAGGCGTCCGAGTCCTCGATGACGTCGTTGCTGGTGATGTAACGGCCGCCCGTCACGTACAGCTTGTTGTCGATCACGGTGGCAGCGTGATGCATCCTCCTCTCCTTCATGTTCTTGCACTTCACGAACTTGTTGGCTTTGGTGTCATAAGCAATAACTCTCCTTGTGTAGCCTTTAAAAAAGGTCAAGCAGGGCAATTAAAGCCTGGACAAAATTGCTGCTGGTATATAGTGATACATAACTCTCCGTTCCCTGAGAACTGCCGCCATGTTATTGACTAAAATGCACAAGCATAAGACAGAAGATCTTTGTTCAGATTATTAGTGAAAATATGTTTGTTTTAAAATAATAATTTAGCAATTTTTCAGTTTCACTTTTGCCTGAAGGGTTAAAGTATTTCAGATAATTACTTAACCCTGATCTTGTTTCAGTACAGAGGAAATTAATACCTAAACAGAAACAAGACGTACTCATGGTTTATTTTTAGCACGAGGTGTTTGAATCTTGTGTTTTATGTTACACAATTTCCAGTGCGATTTGTTTACGGACGTGTTGTGCGTACCTCCTATGATGTAGATTTTGCCCTCCATGGTGACAGCGGGGGCGCACACATTTTTCACGGTCCTGGTCTCCAGCCTGGACCACAGGTTCCGAGTGATGTGGTACACCTGGGGAGAAACCAAAGAGGCGCCTTATCCATCGGCGGTCCTCGAAAACAAACGAGCGAGGACACTACGCTCCACGAGACGCTCTCTGACCTGTATCATCCTGACGGGGTTCTGCATGGCGTCCTCCCCACCGAAGACGTAGATCCTTTGGTCGACGGCGGCCACGGCCGGGTGGAGGACAGGCGTGGGCATGGGGGCCATGGGCTCCCACAGGTCGAACATGCTGTTGTACCTCTCCACGGCCCCGGAGATGCGCTTCTCGGGCCCGATCCCTCCCAGGACGAAGATGAAGTGCATGTAGGAGATGCTCTGGTGGGCATAGCGGGGCCTTCGCATGGGCTCGGCCACCCTCCACTGGTTGGTCTTCAGCGACAGCGTGTAGACGTCGGCGCTGACTGTGCCCCCCCCGATGCCCATGGTGAGCCCGCCCAGCACGTACAGGATGCTGTGGATGCAGACGTAGGCGGCCCGGTACAGCCGCACGGGCAGCTTGGCCAGCCGCTGCCAGCGCTGGGTCCGCTCGTCGTAGAGCAGCGCCTCGCGCGACGTCTGCTCGCCGTTCTTGCGCCCGCCCACCACCACCAGCGTCTCGCGGCAGGTGTAGCGCCGCGGCGCCACCCACGGCGGGCCCAGGTCGCCGGGCCACTGGGCGCTGACGGAGAGCATCAGCCTCCGCACCGACTCGATGATCTCCGTGCACAGGGTGGAGGACTGGATGAGCGGGTCATTGGCGATGAACTGGAAGAGGTAGGTGGGGTGGATGTAGCGCAGGCGGACCTTCTTGAAGAGGTCATGGATGGCGCCGCGGCGGTAGAAGGGGTCGTGGTGGATCCAGGCCAGGAGCGTCTCGAAGACCTGCTCCTCCTCGGCACACAGGCGGTCGTCCTCCAGGTAGCACATGAGCTCGGGCAGCGGGAGCTCGCGGAAGTCCTCAGAGGCGGCCACGTCCGAGAAGCTCTGCACGGCCATCTCCCGGGCCTTCTCCCGGAGGCTGGCACAGTGGAGGATCTCCGACAGCCGGACCATGCTCAGGCAGTTGTCCGGGCTCAGCTGCCCCTGCAGGAAGGCCGAGCACGCCTCGAAGAGCCGGGGGTACTGCAGCATGGAGGCGGCCTGCATCAGGGGCAGGACCATCTCCATGGTGATGGTGACGGAACCGGTGTACACGTAGTCCACGATGTCGCCGAGGATGCTGGCCGAGATGCCCTTCAGGTCGACCCGGGTCTGCTGGCGCTCCCTGAAGTTGCTGCAGAACATGGCCCGGAAGTAGGGGCTGCTGGACACCAGGACGGTCCTGTGGCAAGGGATCTCCTCGCTGTCCGAGCAGAGGAGGACGTCTGTGAAGATCCTCTCCTGCCTCAGGCCATTCAGCTGGGAGAGAAGGTGTGAGGAAAGCTCACTGTCCTTGTACTGGTAGAACTCGAGCATTGGCCTGTCCATTCTGTGAGACAGGAGAGAGGAGAGAGGGAACCATCTGCTTTATATGTTCATGGGCACAAGATACATACATTTCTATTTACATTTTTGAATCTATTCTGGGAAAGTTCAGGAAAATCTTGCATGAGTGTACCACCCACACCAGTGGAAGGATTACTGAAGCTAAAGCATAGTATGCATTGCTCTATGAGCCAGACTGTGCCACTCATACCAACCATTCATCGGAAGAGAGAATTACTTCTCAGTGTGGTAGCCTGGTGTATTGTTGGGAGGATGTTGCGGTTGCAGTGGTAATCCAAAGAACCCTGGCCAATTTAAACCCACTCTGGCAGGAAAAGGCCAATTGTGTCCCACACACTAAAATGCTCATGGCATTGGCTCACAGTACAGGCTCAAACCTATACTTATAGGCCCCAGCCTGCACACATGATGTGCACCTTTACTAAGAGAATCAAAATGTTGGCCATTTATTTTATCCTACGCATTCAATAGTACACACTGCAGGCTCCAATCCCCATTTTTGTTCTTGCTTACATTTATAGTTTGAATGGGACCTCCTAGCTTTATTCCAAAGGCTTACATTTAATGTAAAATTGTTATGACTATTCTCCCCACTTCATGGACAATGACTCATTCACCCAGAATACATTTTGCTCATTTATCTTCCCAGTGTATCATTGTTTCTTAAGACAGACCTTGATGCAACGTAGTGTCACTGACACATACGCTCATTTATATTTTCTCTTTCCTGAATCACTTTGATATATATGTCCACTGGACATCAAATGCTACTTTAAAAAAGTGGCTATATCATAGCCCAACTGTCACTTTAGACCCCAACAATTTGTCCCCTGGTTTTTGCATTGTCTAATCTCCCCAGAGACAGCTACTGGACTAATTTAGGTTAAATTATGTTCCATTTTGCATTATAATTGCTATTAAGTATTATTACTTTGCAGCCAAATAAAAGCCATTTAATGGCACCCAAGCACTTTTGGAAAGAGACTGATCATTTGACATGCAGTTTTTTGTGTAACAACTCACTGATAAAGAGTACCTTTCTATAAATTTAAATTTGAACATTTTGTCTGTAGAAAAAAATTCAGATGTAAACAGATCACTAATTAATTTTTAAAACTGCTCCAAATACTAAATAAAAGACCAGAAAGATAATTAAGATTATGCATATCAATTACACAGAAAAATCAACATATGGAGGAACACGACATTTAAGTATCAGGTGGCGTGCAGACTGAGAGGATATAAATGGCACCATGACATTTGCAATATGGACATGATGTAATAAAGGGAAAAATATACACAAAAAAATGTTTATGGCAGATATTTTCTAGAAACCCTTCTTTAAGCAGCAGACACGTGTTTACATCCACATATTAAGGATCAAAACATTCTAATCTCATATGAAGTAGACAATTAAAATTTACTTGGACAGATTTTAAAATAATTTGTGTAAGCCTCTGCGTGATCTTTTAAAGCATCAACAAAAAAAAATCAAGAAAATATATCTGAGAAAAAATGTCATATCCTGCACAGCTCCCATAATTCCTGGCTGATAAAAGACACATGCCAGTCCTTTGCCACCCCCGTCCATATGGATCAATGGAAACTGTTATGCTGTGTTACGCCAATGCCACCTGCCACCATGGCCGAAGCTATTAAACACAAAGAACAGACATTCATTGTATTTATTTATGCATCTCTACCTACTCAGACTCTAGCCCTGTCACACACAGCTCAGCACTTCCTGTTTGGCAGTGACTTCTTACCTGTACTCCTTGTCTGTGTCATTTAGGCTCAATTTGTTTCTTGAATCTGGGGTACCTTCATCCCAAAACGCAAAGCGTGGCATTTTCGTACGCTTCCCTTCCCCCTTTCTTGCTCACCTCTTTCCGTACTTCACCGAAAGTTTCAGGAGGTGGTGTTTAGGGAGGAAGGTGCCGTGACGTTTGTTGTTATGGTCTCGGAGCTAGCCGTGAGGCCACGGGTTGCGCATTCCAGCCCTAAAAAAAGCCTGAGCCAAGCGAGTATCTAACGGCTGCACACGTGACCCTTCCCTTGTTTTGTTTCTTTCCTCAGCGACATGAGAGCGTCTCTGGCTTTGCACAGCGTGTTCAAGTTGACCCATGTCCCCGTGTGTTTACTGAGGCATCGACAGGCCAGTGCTGCTAAACCCTGTGGTTATTTGAGGAGCTGGCCCACCGCTTGGAAACAGCGCAGGCACACTACCCAGGCTTGTGTTACCCTGGATGCCAGTAAATATAGTTTACGATGAAGGTTGAACTGAATAAGTGGAACAGCTGAACTGAAAGGCTTAGCTGTCTACACTGAACACCTCTGCTGAAGAGGTAAGTGGAGAGGTGCATTGTGGGCCATCAGTAGCAGGTATGTGAGACACATCCTGCTATTGCTGAGATCTGGATTAGGGGACATGGACTACAGCTGTTCAAAGACATAGTATAGTTTCTTCTGGTGTTTCTACTTCAGCTAGTGACAAATAGTGAGTTTATGTGGTGCAAGTGACCACAGTTCTGATCCCAAATTTTGACCCCAGCCGTGACCTCTATGTCTACAGTCTTATCAGTGTTATGTTCATTAGGTCACTACTTGTTATCACAATTTTCCTATTAGAGCCCAATAAGTAACTAACTATTGGTTTATTAGCACAGCACATACCCAGAAGATTGGCAGACAGAAGATTTTCAGACTTATCACATATTTAAAAGTTAGACGACTGATAAGTGAGGCTGAATTGGCTCTAGACCTACTGGCTCACCATGAAAAGTTAGCTACTTCCTAATCTAAAGGAAAAGACAAACCTTCATCGTGAATGTTTCAGAACAAATATTGCAACGCATTTTTAACACGAGTGACTGGGAAATACATGCACTTCCAGATATTACAGCCAAATATTTAGGAGCCATACACTTACTAAGGTTGTTTGCTTTTTAAATATATGTATTAAGCATAAAAGGTTTATGCTTTCTAATTTATGCAAGCTTTTAAAAAATACCTTATTTGTTTCATCCAGGGAAAAAAGATTCTATTCTAGAAAAAAATCTAAATTGAAGGTCTTTCTCTGTTTATATGTTTTGGTCCAACCCTCACCTAACTGCACCGCCTCTCGTTGAGAGACCTGTGTTACTTTCCAGTTCAAAAACATCTGCTTTGTAAGTTATACTTTGATGATAGACATTTAAATTACTTTGACTATAATATCAGACTTTATAATATTCTTAAAATAATTTGGAGCAATGGATGTTACAGTAAAACCACTGAACTTAGTGGTAGCCATTTCCTCCCCATGTGACTATGGACAGCAATATAGATAGTTAAACACCGCCATCTAGTGTTACTTTTTTATGCACAATGTTGCAAAGTGCTTCAGCTGAGTAATAAACTGTTCACTGGAAAAAGACACAGATTTATGGTAGGCCACAGTAGAAATGACAAACAGCTATAATTAATTTCTGTCTTCTAAGAAAATAACACACTCTTACTTCACAAATATTTGTGCATTGTCTTCAAAATACTGTGAATATCTTGACTGATAAAACAATAGGATGATCAAGAGGCAGAAGACAAGTATCTTGTGTTGTCTAGCACAGTGTTTCTCAACCTTTTCCTTTCGCGGCACACACAAATTTACAGAATATCATGGCACACCGCTCTCAAAAGCATAAAAAATAAACACCCTGCAGCCCCCCTCCACACACACACCAACGTAGGCCTAAATGTTCTTTTGGGGTTTTAATTAAGCTATATGCATTTTAATGACATTTATTTTGACTTTTGTGAATAGGATTTGTTCATTTAAGTTTTTTAAATTCATTTGAACATTAAAAATTTTTTTAAAGGATTTTTCACACAGCACACCTGACCTCGCCTGACGGCACACCAGATTGCCCCAGCACACTGGTTGGGAAACGCTGGTCTAGCAAGCGAAACCATCATAAAACTGCACCACAACTACAGGAAGAACTCAGTGCAACTAGAAAAAAAACAGTTCCCCTGACAACAGTGAAAGCGCAACTATGATCTGCTGGTCTAAAAGGATGTGTATCTAGCAAAAATCCCTTGCCATGTACTGTTAACAAGAAGACTCTAGTGGGCCACGCACCATCAGCACTGGACGAAAAAGATCAGGTAAAGGCAGATGTACATTGTTTTAGACCAGCTGACCACAGTTGCCATTTCACTGTAGTCAAGGTTCAGTACCAAAAGATATTTGTAATTAACATTACTGCCCATCAGCTGGACAGTTCTGAGTGTGTACTGAACACTGCACCTGGAAATTTTAAGTTTCTTTACAATTCATCACAGGGAATAATCTCATCACAATATGTTTTCTTGTTTAATAATTTGTTTAATTTTAATTAAAGCCAAAGGAGGCTATTTTGAGGAAAGTTGTCTAAGATTATTTTTAAGTCAAATTAATCTTTTTGTGTTGTTGTAGGTAAAATTTTTAAAAGTTTATACCTTGGTTTGTCATTCAGTATATGTGCATATATGAACAGAATTCTTCTCTACCTAAGGTTAAAAATAAAAAATAAATAAAAACAGGTGGCCTAAATATTTTGGCCTGTACAGTAGGTTGTATTATTATTTAATGTATATTCTTTAGCAGATATTCCGCTGTTTTGTTTGAAGAAAGGTTTTGTGGAATGAGGAAAATAACTGAATCAGCAGGACAGAACCCAGCCAGTGCTGCTGTTCTCCATGGAGTGTTCAGCCCTGCCTGGTGGAAATGATCTGTCTCCTCTTTTCAGAAAGAAAGACACATGAGAAAGGATACATTTAGAAATTAATGCATGGCTGAGTTCATATTTTTATTGTGCTTAGCGATGCCCACCCGTATGGGCTAATATGACTATTTCCATATTAACAGATCAATGCAATGTCAACATACCTCATCTAATACCCATATATACACAAATGTTCTTGCAAACAAGTCAAACAATAACAAATTACAATTCAAAGTACCAAAGAGAGCTCCTCAAGTAATCATTCATCCTCACACCCACCCTCCACAATCTGTATTGCTTTACACTCAGTGACCTGCAGTTTATCTCTTTCACCTACTGCAGTGGAATAGGCCTTCAAGAGTCACATCCATCTCGCAGCTCCTGTAGGTCCCCCTGGATGGAGCTCAAAGGCAACCACAAATCACCAGGACTTTACTGCGGCTTCCTTCCTCTCCTACGTCCTCTGCATAAGAGCCATTACTTTCCTGAGGAACCGCTCAGGCACAGGTCAAACCGCGCTTGTGCTTCCTGAACCTGAAAATCAATAGGAGTTCACTCTTTGGGAATTCAGTTGTTGTCCCGTTCCGTTTTTTTTCTCATTATTTTCCACTGTTGGAGCACCCGATTGTGTGTTTGTGTGGCCATTCACACGTGTGCGGTGTACAAGACTGATTGGAGGGGTCATCCCAGCGGGCAAGCGGTCCTGAAGGGAAACACTGCCCCGCACACTCGTTTAACAGACCCGTGAGAACAGTTTGTTTTTGCGGATAAGATAAACCTGGCTGTAAGGGAGTTTTCTCCAGGTTGACAAATTCACTGCATTGCATCACGCTGTGCGGAGAAATAATGACCAGCTCCGACAGCATAACAAACCAAGAATGGCCAGGACTGGTCCTGGAAATAGATACATAGGCCAGGGTCTGCTGCGTTTTGTTTTCAACTAACAATTCAGCCGCTAATTTAGACCCAAGAAACCTGGTGAAGTTCTGAGTAACAATGAAAATCTGCAGACCCAGCAACACTCCAGGACAAAGGATGGGCACTCCTTACTCACACACTGTGAGT